>NW_027332596.1:0-83540 GCF_002575655.3 Aegilops tauschii subsp. strangulata
TATACAAAGGGATTTCATTTTTTGGAACTTATTTGAACTCCATAGTTTTTCTGTGTTAAAAATGCACCATTCAATGCCACATCGTCAATTTTCAACCCTTTCTGACTTCATTTGTTATTTTCCATGCATTTACTATTTTTTTGAGCTACAAGACCATGAAATTGAAAAGCACTACAATTGAACTCTGAAAAGGTTGAAAGTTAGCATGGTATCATCATTTCACCCATATAGAACGTGCAAGAAAGTCGAGAGGGTTACGGGAAAAACTGGATGCACTTCGTGTACAAAACGGACAATCTCTTTCGAAGTATCAGGGTTTCATACTGAAACTCGTCTGTTATACAAAGGGATTTCATTTTTTTCAACTTATTTGAACTCCCTAGTTTTTCTGTGTTCAAAATGCACCATTCGAAGTCACTTCATCAATTTTCAACCCTTTCTGACTTCATTTATTATTTTCCATGCATTTACTGATTTTTTTGAGCTACAAGACCCTGAAATTGAAAAGCACGACAAATGAACTCTGAAAAGGTTGAAAGTTGGCATGGTATCATCATTTCACCCACATAGCATGTGCAAGAAAGTAGAGAGGGTTACGGCAAAAACTGGATGGACTTCGTGTACAAAACGGACTATCTCTTTCGAAGTATCTGGGTTTCATACGGAAACTCGTCTGTTATACAAAGGGATTTCATTTTTTTGAACTTATTTGAAGTCCATAGTTTTTTCTGTGTTCAAAATGCATCATTCAAAGCCACATCATCAATTTTCAACCCTTTCTTACTTCATTTGTTATTTTCCATGCATTTACTGATTTTTTTGAGCTATAAGACCCTGAAATTGAAAAGCACTACAAATGAACACTGAAAAGGTTGAAAGTTGGCATGGTATCATCATTTCACCCACATAGCATGTGCAACAAAGTAGAGAGGGTTACGGCTAAAACTGGGTGCACTTCGTGTACCAAACGGACAATCTCTTTCGAAGTATCAGGGTTTCATACGGAAACTCGTCTGTTATACAAAGGGATTTCATTTTTTTGAACTTATTTGAAATCCATAGTTTTTCTATGTTCAAAATGCACCATTCAAAGCCACATCATCAATTTTCAACCCTTTGTGACTTCATTTGTTATTTTCCATGCATTTACTCATTTTTTTGAGCTATAAGACCCTGAAATTGAAAAGCACTACAAATGAACTCTGAAAAGGTTGAAAGTTGGCATGGTATCATCATTTCACCCACATAGCATGTGCAAGAAAGTAGAGAGGGTTACGGCAAAAACTGGATGCACTTCGTGTACAAAACGGAAAATCTCTTTCGAAGTATCAGGGTTTCATACGGAAACTCGTCTGTTATACAAATGGATTTCATTTTTTTGAACTTATTTTAACTCCATAGTTTTTCTGTGTGCAAAATGCACCATTCAAAGCCACATCATCAATTTTCAACCCTTTCTGACTTCATTTGTTATTTTCCATGCGTTTACTATATTTTTTGATCAACAAGACCCTGAAATTGAAAAGCACTACAAATGAACTCTGAAAAGGTTGAAAGTTAGAATGGTGTCATCATTTCACCCACATAGCATGTGCAAGAAATTAGAGAGGGTTACGGGAAAAACTGGATACACTTCGTGTAATAAACGGACAATCTCTTTTGAAGTATCAGGGTTTCATACGGAAACTCGTCTGTTATACAAAGGGATTTCATTTTTTGAACTTATTTGAAATCCATAGTTTTTCTATGTTCAAAATGCACCATTCAAAGCCACATCATCAATTTTCAACCCTTTGTGACTTCATTTGTTATTTTCCATGCATTTACTCATTTTTTTGAGCTATAAGACCCTGAAATTGAAAAGCACTACAAATGAACTCTGAAAAGGTTGAAAGTTGGCATGGTATCATCATTTCACCCACATAGCATGTGCAAGAAAGTAGAGAGGGTTACGGCAAAAACTGGATGCACTTCGTGTACAAAACGGAAAATCTCTTTCGAAGTATCAGGGTTTCATACGGAAACTCGTCTGTTATACAAATGGATTTCATTTTTTTGAACTTATTTTAACTCCATAGTTTTTCTGTGTGCAAAATGCACCATTCAAAGCCACATCATCAATTTTCAACCCTTTCTGACTTCATTTGTTATTTTCCATGCGTTTACTATATTTTTTGATCAACAAGACCCTGAAATTGAAAAGCACTACAAATGAACTCTGAAAAGGTTGAAAGTTAGAATGGTGTCATCATTTCACCCACATAGCATGTGCAAGAAATTAGAGAGGGTTACGGGAAAAACTGGATACACTTCGTGTAATAAACGGACAATCTCTTTTGAAGTATCAGGGTTTCATACGGAAACTCGTCTGTTATACAAAGGGATTTCATTTTTTTGAACTTATTTGAACTCCATAGTTTTTCTGTGTTCAAAATGCACCATTCAAAGCCACATCATCAATTTTCAACCCTTTCTGACTTCATTTGTTATTTTCCATGCATTTACTGACTTTTTTGAGCTATAAGACCCTTAAATTAAAAAGCACTACAAATGAACTCTGAAAAGGTTGAAAGTTGGCATGGTATCATCATTTCACCCACATAGCATGCGCAAGAAAGTAGAGAGGGTTACGGCAAAAACTGGATGCACTTCGTGTACAAAACGGACAATCTCTTTCGAAGTATCAGGGTTTCATATGGTAACTCGTCTGTTATACAAAGGGATAACATTTTTTTGAAGTTATTTGAACTCCATAGTTTTTCTGTGTTCAAAATGCACCACTCAAAGCCACATCATCAATTTTCAACCCTTTCTGACTTCATTTGTTATTTTCCATGCATTTACTGATTTTTTGAGCTATAAGACCCTGAAATTGAAAAGCACAACAAATGAACTCTGAAAAGGTTGAAAGTTGGCATGGTATCATCATTTCACCCACATAGCATGTGCAAGAAAGTAGTGAGGGTGACGGCAAAAACCGGATGCACTTCATGTACAAAACGGACAATCTCTTTCGAAGTATTAGGGATTCATACGGAAACTCGTCTGTTATACAAAGGGATTCCATTTTTTGGAACTTATTTGAACTCCATAGTTTTTCTGTGTTCAAAATGCACCATTCAAAGCAACATCGTCAATTTTCAACCCTTTCTGACTTCATTTGTTATTTTCCATGCATTTACTATTTTTTTGAGCTACAAGACCATGAAATTGAAAAGCACTACAATTGAACTCTGAAAAGGTTGAAAGTTAGCATGGTATCATCATTTCACCCATATAGAACGTGCAAGAAAGTCGAGAGGGTTACGGGAAAAACTGGATGCACTTCGTGTACAAAACGGACAATCTCTTTCGAAGTATCAGGGTTTCATACTGAAACTCGTCTGTTATACAAAGGGATTTCATTTTTTTCAACTTATTTGAACTCCCTAGTTTTTCTGTGTTCAAAATGCACCATTCGAAGTCACTTCATCAATTTTCAACCCTTTCTGACTTCATTTATTATTTTCCATGCATTTATTGATTTTTTTGAGCTATAAGACCCTGAAATTGAAAAGCACGACAAATGAACTCTTAAAAGGTTGAAAGTTGGCATGGTATCATCATTTCACCCACATAGCATGTGCAAGAAAGTAGAGAGGGTTACGGCAAAAACTGGATGGACTTCGTGTACAAAATGGACTATCTCTTTCGAAGTATCTGGGTTTCATACGGAAACTCGTCTGTTATACAAAGGGATTTCATTTTTTTTGAACTTATTTGAAGTCCATAGTTTTTCTGTGTTCAAAATGCATCATTCAAAGCCACATCATCAATTTTCAACCCTTTCTTACTTCATTTGTTATTTTCCATGCATTTACTGATTTTTTTGAGCTATAAGACCCTGAAATTGAAAAGAACTACAAATGAACACTGAAAAGGTTGAAAGTTGGCATGGTATCATCATTTCACCCACATAGCATGTGCAATAAATTAGAGAGGGTTAGGGAAAAAACTGGATGCACTTCGTGTACAAAACGGACAATCTCTTTCGAAGTATCAGGGTTTTCATACGGAAACTCGTCTGTTATACAAAGGGATTTCATTTTTTTGAACTTATTTGAACTCCATAGTTTTTATGTGTTCAAAATGCACCATTCAAAGCCACATCATCAATTTTCAACCCTTTCTGACTTCATTTATTATTTTCCATGCATTTACTGATTTTTTTGAGCTATAAGACCCTGAAATTGAAAAGCACTACAAATGAACTCTGAAAAGGTTGAAAGTTGGCATGGTATCATCATTTCACCCACATAGCATGCGCAAGAAAGTAGAGAGGGTTACGGCAAAAACTGGATGCACTTCGTGTACAAAACGGACAATCTCTTTCGAAGTATCAGGGTTTCATACGGTAACCTGTCTGTTATACAAAGGGATAACATTTTTTTTGAACTTATTTGAACTCCATAGTTTTTCTGTGTTCAAAATGCACCACTCAAAGCCACATCATCAATTTTCAACCCTTTCTGACTTCATTTGTTATTTTCCATGCATTTACTGATTTTTTGAGCTATAAGACCCTGAAATTGAAAAGCACAACAAATGAACTCTGAAAAGGTTGAAAGTTGGCATGGTATCATCATTTCACCCACATAGCATGTGCAAGAAAGTAGTGAGGGTGACGGCAAAAACCGGATGCACTTCGTGTACAAAACGGACAATCTCTTTCGAAGAATCAAGGATTCATACGGAAACTCGTCTGTTATACAAAGGGATTTCATTTTTGGAACTTATTTGAACTCCATAGTTTTTCTGTGTTCAAAATGCACCATTCAAAGCCACATCGTCAATTTTCAACCCTTTCTGACTTCATTTGTTATTTTCCATGCATTTACTGATTTTTTTGAGCTATAAGACCCTGAAATTGAAAAGCACTACAAATGAACTCTGAAAAGGTTGAAAGTTGGCATGGTATCATCATTTCACCCACATAGCATGTGCAAGAAGGTAGTGACGGTGACGGCAAAAACCGGATGCACTTCGTGTACAAAACGGACAATCTCTTTCGAAGTATCAGGGATTCATACGGAAACTCGTCTGTTATACAAAGGGATTTCATTTTTTGGAACTTATTTGAACTCCATAGTTTTTCTGTGTTAAAAATGCACCATTCAAAGCCACATCGTCAATTTTCAACCCTTTCTGACTTCATTTGTTATTTTCCATGCATTTACTATTTTTTGAGCTACAAGACCCTGAAATTGAAAAGCACTACAAATGAACTCTGAAAAGGTTGAAAGTTGGCATGGTATCATCATTTCACCCACATAGAACGTGCAAGAAAGTCGAGAGGGTTACGGGAAAAACTGGATGCACTTCGTGTACAAAACGGACAATCTCTTTCGAAGTATCAGGGTTTCATACTGAAACTCGTCTGTTATACAAAGGGATTTCATTTATTTCAACTTATTTGAACTCCCTAGTTTTTCTGCGTTCAAAATGCACCATTCGAAGTCACTTCATCAATTTTCAACCCTTTCTGACTTCATTTATTATTTTCCATGCATTTACTGATTTTTTTGAGCTATAAGACCCTGAAATTGAAAAGCACTACAAATGAACTCTGAAAAGGTTGAAAGTTGGCATGGTATCATCATTTCACCCACATAGCCTGTGCAAGAAAGTAGAGACGGTTACGGCAAAAACTGGATGCACTTCGTGTACAAAACGGACAATCTCTTTCGAAGTATCAGGGTTTCATACGGAAACTCGTCTGTTAGACAAAGGGATTTCATTTTTTTGAACTTATTTGAACTCCATAGTTTTTCTGTGTTCAAAATGCACCATTCGAAGTCACTTCATCAATTTTCAACCCTTTCTGACTTCATTTATTATTTTCCATGCATTTACTGATTTTTTTGAGCTACAAGACCCTGAAATTGAAAAGCACGACAAATGAACTCTGAAAAGGTTGAAAGTTGGCATGGTATCATCATTTCACCCACATAGCATGTGCAAGAAAGTAGAGAGGGTTACGGCAAAAACTGGATGGACTTCGTGTACAAAACGGACTATGTCTTTCGAAGTATCTGGGTTTCATACGGAAACTCGTCTGTTATACAAAGGGATTTCATTTTTTTTGAACTTATTTGAAGTCCATAGTTTTTCTGTGTTCAAAATGCATCATTCAAAGCCACATCATCAATTTTCAACCCTTTCTTACTTCATTTGTTATTTTCCATGCATTTACTGATTTTTTTGAGCTATAAGACCCTGAAATTGAAAAGAACTACAAATGAACACTGAAAAGGTTGAAAGTTGGCATGGTATCATCATTTCACCCACATAGCATGTGCAATAAAGTAGAGAGGGTTAGGGAAGAAACTGGATGCACTTCGTGTACAAAACGGACAATCTCTTTCGAAGTATCAGGGTTTCATACGGAAACTCGTGTGTTATACAAAGGGATTTCATTTTTTTGAACTTATTTGAACTCCATAGTTTTTCTGTGTTCAAAATGCACCATTCAAAGTCACTTCATCAATTTTCAACCCTTTCTGACTTCATTTATTATTTTCCATGCATTTACTGATTTTTTTGAGCTACAAGACCCTGAAATTGAAAAGCACGACAAATGAACTCTGAAAAGGTTGAAAGTTGGCATGGTATCATCATTTCACCCACATAGCATGTGCAAGAAAGTAGAGAGGGTTACGGCAAAAACTGGATGGACTTCGTGTACAAAACGGACTATCTCTTTCGAAGTATCTGGGTTTCATACGGAAACTCGTCTGTTATACAAAGGGATTTCATTTTTTTGAACTTATTTGAAGTCCATAGTTTTTTCTGTGTTCAAAATGCACCATTCGAAGCCACTTCATCAATTTTCAACCCTTTCTGACTTCATTTATTATTTTCCATGCATTTACTGATTTTTTTGAGCTACAAGACCCTGAAATTGAAAAGCACGACAAATGAACTCTGAAAAGGTTGAAAGTTGGCATGGTATCATCATTTCACCCACATAGCATGTGCAAGAAAGTAGAGAGGGTTACGGCAAAAACTGGATGGACTTCGTGTACAAAACGGACTATCTCTTTCGAAGTATCTGGGTTTCATACGGAAACTCGTCTGTTATACAAAGGGATTTCATTTTTTTGAATTATTTGAACTCCATAGTTTTTCTGTGTTCAAAATGCACCATTCAAAGCCACATCATCAATTTTCAACCCTTTCTTACTTCATTTGTTATTTTCCATGCATTTACTGATTTTTTTGAGCTATAAGACCCTGAAATTGAAAAGCACTACAAATGAACTCTGAAAAGGATGAAAGTTGGCATGGTATCATCATTTCACCCACATAGCATGTGCAACAAAGTAGAGAGGGTTACGGCTAAAACTGGGTGCACTTCGTGTACCAAACGGACAATCTCTTTCGAAGTATCAGGGTTTCATACGGAAACTCGTCTGTTATACAAAGGGATTTCATTTTTTGAACTTATTTGAAATCCATAGTTTTTCTATGTTCAAAATGCACCATTCAAAGCCACATCATCAATTTTCAACCCTTTGTGACTTCATTTGTTATTTTCCATGCATTTACTCATTTTTTTTGAGCTATAAGACCCTGAAATTGAAAAGCACTACAAATGAACTCTGAAAAGGTTGAAAGTTGGCATGGTATCATCATTTCACCCACATAGCATGTGCAAGAAAGTAGAGAGGGTTACGGCAAAAACTGGATGCACTTCGTGTACAAAACGGAAAATCTCTTTCGAAGTATCAGGGTTTCATACGGAAACTCGTCTGTTATACAAATGGATTTCATTTTTTTGAACTTATTTTAACTCCATAGTTTTTCTGTGTGCAAAATGCACCATTCAAAGCCACATCATCAATTTTCAACCCTTTCTGACTTCATTTGTTATTTTCCATGCGTTTACTATATTTTTTGATCAACAAGACCCTGAAATTGAAAAGCACTACAAATGAACTCTGAAAAGGTTGAAAGTTAGAATGGTGTCATAATTTCACCCACATAGCATGTGCAAGAAATTAGAGAGGGTTACGGGAAAAACTGGATACACTTCGTGTAATAAACGGACAATCATTTTTGAAGTATCAGGGTTTCATACGGAAACTCGTCTGTTATACAAAGGGATTTCATTTTTTTGAACTTATTTGAACTCCATAGTTTTTCTGTGTTCAAAATGCACCATTCAAAGCCACATCATCAATTTTCAACCCTTTCTGACTTCATTTGTTATTTTCCATGCATTTACTGACTTTTTTGAGCTATAAGACCCTTAAATTAAAAAGCACTACAAATGAACTCTGAAAAGGTTGAAAGTTGGCATGGTATCATCATTTCACCCACATAGCATGCGCAAGAAAGTAGAGAGGGTTACGGCAAAAACTGGATGCACTTCGTGTACAAAACGGACAATCTCTTTCGAAGTATCAGGGTTTCATATGGTAACTCGTCTGTTATACAAAGGGATAACATTTTTTTGAAGTTATTTGAACTCCATAGTTTTTCTGTGTTCAAAATGCACCACTCAAAGCGACATCATCAATTTTCAACCCTTTCTGACTTCATTTGTTATTTTCCATGCATTTACTGATTTTTTGAGCTATAAGACCCTGAAATTGAAAAGCACAACAAATGAACTCTGAAAAGGTTGAAAGTTGGCATGGTATCATCATTTCACCCACATAGCATGTGCAAGAAAGTAGTGAGGGTGACGGCAAAAACCGGATGCACTTCGTGTACAAAACGGACAATCTCTTTCGAAGTATTAGGGATTCATACGGAAACTCGTCTGTTATACAAAGGGATTTCATTTTTGGAACTTATTTGAACTCCATAGTTTTTCTGTGTTAAAAATGCACCATTCAAAGCCACATCGTCAATTTTCAACCCTTTCTGACTTCATTTGTTATTTTCCATGCATTTACTATTTTTTTTGAGCTACAAGACCATGAAATTGAAAAGCACTACAATTGAATTCTGAAAAGGTTGAAAGTTAGCATGGTATCATCATTTCACCCATATAGAACGTGCAAGAAAGTCGAGAGGGTTACGGGAAAAACTGGATGCACTTCGTGTACAAAACGGACAATCTCTTTCGAAGTATCAGGGTTTCATACTGAAACTCGTCTGTTATACAAAGGGATTTCATTTTTTTCAACTTATTTGAACTCCCTAGTTTTTCTGTGTTCAAAATGCACCATTCGAAGTCACTTCATCAATTTTCAACCCTTTCTGACTTCATTTATTATTTTCCATGCATTTACTGATTTTTTTGAGCTACAAGACCCTGAAATTGAAAAGCACGACAAATGAACTCTGAAAAGGTTGAAAGTTGGCATGGTATCATCATTTCACCCACATAGCATGTGCAAGAAAGTAGAGAGGGTTACGGCAAAAACTGGATGGACTTCGTGTACAAAACGGACTATCTCTTTCGAAGTATCTGGGTTTCATACGGAAACTCGTCTGTTATACAAAGGGATTTCATTTTTTTGAACTTATTTGAAGTCCATAGTTTTTTCTGTGTTCAAAATGCATCATTCAAAGCCACATCATCAATTTTCAACCCTTTCTTACTTCATTTGTTATTTTCCATGCATTTACTGATTTTTTTGAGCTATAAGACCCTGAAATTGAAAAGCACTACAAATGAACTCTGAAAAGGTTGAAAGTTGGCATGGTATCATCATTTCACCCACATAGCATGTGCAACAAAGTAGAGAGGGTTACGGCTAAAACTGGGTGCACTTCGTGTACCAAACGGACAATCTCTTTCGAAGTATCAGGGTTTCATACGGAAACTCGTCTGTTATACAAAGGGATTTCATTTTTTTGAACTTATTTGAAATCCATAGTTTTTCTATGTTCAAAATGCACCATTCAAAGCCACATCATCAATTTTCAACCCTTTGTGACTTCATTTGTTATTTTCCATGCATTTACTCATTTTTTTGAGCTATAAGACCCTGAAATTGAAAAGCACTACAAATGAACTCTGAAAAGGTTGAAAGTTGGCATGGTATCATCATTTCACCCACATAGCATGTGCAAGAAAGTAGAGAGGGTTACGGCAAAAACTGGATGCACTTCGTGTACAAAACGGAAAATCTCTTTCGAAGTATCAGGGTTTCATACGGAAACTCGTCTGTTATACAAATGGATTTCATTTTTTTGAACTTATTTTAACTCCATAGTTTTTCTGTGTGCAAAATGCACCATTCAAAGCCACATCATCAATTTTCAACCCTTTCTGACTTCATTTGTTATTTTCCATGCGTTTACTATATTTTTTGATCAACAAGACCCTGAAATTGAAAAGCACTACAAATGAACTCTGAAAAGGTTGAAAGTTAGAATGGTGTCATCATTTCACCCACATAGCATGTGCAAGAAATTAGAGAGGGTTACGGGAAAAACTGGATACACTTCGTGTAATAAACGGACAATCTCTTTTGAAGTATCAGGGTTTCATACGGAAACTCGTCTGTTATACAAAGGGATTTCATTTTTTTGAACTTATTTGAACTCCATAGTTTTTCTGTGTTCAAAATGCACCATTCAAAGCCACATCATCAATTTTCAACCCTTTCTGACTTCATTTGTTATTTTCCATGCATTTACTGACTTTTTTGAGCTATAAGACCCTTAAATTAAAAAGCACTACAAATGAACTCTGAAAAGGTTGAAAGTTGGCATGGTATCATCATTTCACCCACATAGCATGCGCAAGAAAGTAGAGAGGGTTACGACAAAAACTGGATGCACTTCGTGTACAAAACGGACAATCTCTTTCGAAGTATCAGGGTTTCATATGGTAACTCGTCTGTTATACAAAGGGATAACATTTTTTTGAAGTTATTTGAACTCCATAGTTTTTCTGTGTTCAAAATGCACCACTCAAAGCCACATCATCAATTTTCAACCCTTTCTGACTTCATTTGTTATTTTCCATGCATTTACTGATTTTTTGAGCTATAAGACCCTGAAATTGAAAAGCACAACAAATGAACTCTGAAAAGGTTGAAAGTTGGCATGGTATCATCATTTCAACCACATAGCATGTGCAAGAAAGTAGTGAGGGTGACGGCAAAAACCGGATGCACTTCGTGTACAAAACGGACAATCTCTTTCGAAGTATTAGGGATTCATACGGAAACTCGTCTGTTATACAAAGGGATTCCATTTTTTGGAACTTATTTGAACTCCATAGTTTTTCTGTGTTAAAAATGCACCATTCAAAGCCACATCGTCAATTTTCAACCCTTTCTGACTTCATTTGTTATTTTCCATGCATTTACTATTTTTTTGAGCTACAAGACCATGAAATTGAAAAGCACTACAATTGAACTCTGAAAAGGTTGAAAGTTAGCATGGTATCATCATTTCACCCATATAGAACGTGCAAGAAAGTCGAGAGGGTTACGGGAAAAACTGGATGCACTTCGTGTACAAAACGGACAATCTCTTTCGAAGTATCAGGGTTTCATACTGAAACTCGTCTGTTATACAAAGGGATTTCATTTTTTTCAACTTATTTGAACTCCCTAGTTTTTCTGTGTTCAAAATGCACCATTCGAAGTCACTTCATCAATTTTCAACCCTTTCTGACTTCATTTATTATTTTCCATGCATTTATTGATTTTTTTGAGCTATAAGACCCTGAAATTGAAAAGCACGACAAATGAACTCTTAAAAGGTTGAAAGTTGGCATGGTATCATCATTTCACCCACATAGCATGTGCAAGAAAGTAGAGAGGGTTACGGCAAAAACTGGATGGACTTCGTGTACAAAATGGACTATCTCTTTCGAAGTATCTGGGTTTCATACGGAAACTCGTCTGTTATACAAAGGGATTTCATTTTTTTGAACTTATTTGAAGTCCATAGTTTTTCTGTGTTCAAAATGCATCATTCGAAGCCACATCATCAATTTTCAACCCTTTCTTACTTCATTTGTTATTTTCCATGCATTTACTGATTTTTTTGAGCTATAAGACCCTGAAATTGAAAAGAACTACAAATGAACACTGAAAAGGTTGAAAGTTGGCATGGTATCATCATTTCACCCACATAGCATGTGCAATAAAGTAGAGAGGGTTAGGGAAAAAACTGGATGCACTTCGTGTACAAAACGGACAATCTCTTTCGAAGTATCAGGGTTTTCATACGGAAACTCGTCTGTTATACAAAGGGATTTCATTTTTTTGAACTTATTTGAACTCCATAGTTTTTATGTGTTCAAAATGCACCATTCAAAGCCACATCATCAATTTTCAACCCTTTCTGACTTCATTTATTATTTTCCATGCATTTACTGATTTTTTTGAGCTATAAGACCCTGAAATTGAAAAGCACTACAAATGAACTCTGAAAAGGTTGAAAGTTGGCATGGTATCATCATTTCACCCACATAGCATGCGCAAGAAAGTAGAGAGGGTTACGGCAAAAACTGGATGCACTTCGTGTACAAAACGGACAATCTCTTTCGAAGTATCAGGGTTTCATACGGTAACCTGTCTGTTATACAAAGGGATAACATTTTTTTGAACTTATTTGAACTCCATAGTTTTTCTGTGTTCAAAATGCACCACTCAAAGCCACATCATCAATTTTCAACCCTTTCTGACTTCATTTGTTATTTTCCATGCATTTACTGATTTTTTGAGCTATAAGACCCTGAAATTGAAAAGCACAACAAATGAACTCTGAAAAGGTTGAAAGTTGGCATGGTATCATCATTTCACCCACATAGCATGTGCAAGAAAGTAGTGAGGGTGACGGCAAAAACCGGATGCACTTCGTGTACAAAACGGACAATCTCTTTCGAAGAATCAAGGATTCATACGGAAACTCGTCTGTTATACAAAGGGATTTCATTTTTTGGAACTTATTTGAACTCCATAGTTTTTCTGTGTTCAAAATGCACCATTCAAAGCCACATCGTCAATTTTCAACCCTTTCTGACTTCATTTGTTATTTTCCATGCATTTACTGATTTTTTTGAGCTATAAGACCCTGAAATTGAAAAGCACTACAAATGAACTCTGAAAAGGTTGAAAGTTGGCATGGTATCATCATTTCACCCACATAGCATGTGCAAGAAGGTAGTGACGGTGACGGCAAAAACCGGATGCACTTCGTGTACAAAACGGACAATCTCTTTCGAAGTACCAGGGATTCATACGGAAACTCGTCTGTTATACAAAGGGATTTCATTTTTTGGAACTTATTTGAACTCCATAGTTTTTCTGTGTTAAAAATGCACCATTCAAAGCCACATCGTCAATTTTCAACCCTTTCTGACTTCATTTGTTATTTTCCATGCATTTACTATTTTTTGAGCTACAAGACCCTGAAATTGAAAAGCACTACAAATGAACTCTGAAAAGGTTGAAAGTTGGCATGGTATCATCATTTCACCCACATAGAACGTGCAAGAAAGTCGAGAGGGTTACGGGAAAAACTGGATGCACTTCGTGTACAAAACGGACAATCTCTTTCGAAGTATCAGGGTTTCATACTGAAACTCGTCTGTTATACAAAGGGATTTCATTTATTTCAACTTATTTGAACTCCCTAGTTTTTCTGCGTTCAAAATGCACCATTCGAAGTCACTTCATCAATTTTCAACCCTTTCTGACTTCATTTATTATTTTCCATGCATTTACTGATTTTTTTGAGCTATAAGACCCTGAAATTGAAAAGCACGACAAATGAACTCTGAAAAGGTTGAAAGTTGGCATGGTATCATCATTTTACCCACATAGCATGTGCAAGAAAGTAGAGAGGGTTACGGCAAAAACTGGATGGACTTCGTGTACAAAATGGACTATCTCTTTCGAAGTATCTGGGTTTGATACGGAAACTCGTCTGTTATACAAAGGGATTTCATTTTTTTGAACTTATTTGAAGTCCATAGTTTTTCTGTGTTCAAAATGCATCATTCAAAGCCACATCATCAATTTTCAACCCTTTCTTACTTCATTTGTTATTTTCCATGCATTTACTGATTTTTTGAGCTATAAGACCCTGAAATTGAAAAGAACTACAAATGAACACTGAAAAGGTTGAAAGTTGGCATGGTATCATCATTTCACCCACATAGCATGTGCAATAAAGTAGAGAGGGTTAGGGAAAAAACTGGATGCACTTCGTGTACAAAACGGACAATCTCTTTCGAAGTATCAGGGTTTTCATACGGAAACTCGTCTGTTATACAAAGGGATTTCATTTTTTTGAACTTATTTGAACTCCATAGTTTTTATGTGTTCAAAATGCACCATTCAAAGCCACATCATCAATTTTCAACCCTTTCTGACTTCATTTATTATTTTCCATGCATTTACTGATTTTTTTGAGCTATAAGACCCTGAAATTGAAAAGCACGACAAATGAACTCTGAAAAGGTTGAAAGTTGGCATGGTATCATCATTTCACCCACATAGCATGTGCAAGAAAGTAGAGAGGGTTACGGCAAAAACTGGATGGACTTCGTGTACAAAATGGACTATCTCTTTCGAAGTATCTGGGTTTGATACGGAAACTCGTCTGTTATACAAAGGGATAACATTTTTTTGAACTTATTTGAAGTCCATAGTTTTTCTGTGTTCAAAATGCATCATTCAAAGCGACATCATCAATTTTCAACCCTTTCTTACTTCATTTGTTATTTTCCATGCATTTACTGATTTTTTTGAGCTATAAGACCCTCAAATTGAAAAGAACTACAAATGAACACTAAAAAGGTTGAAAGTTGGCATGGTATCATCATTTCACCCACATAGCATGTGCAAGAAGGTAGTGACGGTGACGGCAAAAACCGGATGCACTTCGTGTACAAAACGGACAATCTCTTTCGAAGTATCAGGGATTCATACGGAAACTCGTCTGTTATACAAAGGGATTTCATTTTTTGGAACTTATTTGAACTCCATAGTTTTTCTGTGTTAAAAATGCACCATTCAAAGCCACATCGTCAATTTTCAACCCTTTCTGACTTCATTTGTTATTTTCCATGCATTTACTATTTTTTGAGCTACAAGACCCTGAAATTGAAAAGCACTACAAATGAACTCTGAAAAGGTTGAAAGTTGGCATGGTATCATCATTTCACCCAGATAGAACGTGCAAGAAAGTCGAGAGGGTTACGGGAAAAACTGGATGCACTTCGTGTACAAAACGGACAATCTCTTTCCAAGTATCAGGGTTTCATACTGAAACTCGTCTGTTATACAAAGGGATTTCATTTATTTCAACTTATTTGAACTCCCTAGTTTTTCTGCGTTCAAAATGCACCATTCGAAGTCACTTCATCAATTTTCAACCCTTTCTGACTTCATTTATTATTTTCCATGCATTTACTGATTTTTTTGAGCTATAAGACCCTGAAATTGAAAAGCACGACAAATGAACTATGAAAAGGTTGAAAGTTGGCATGGTATCATCATTTTACCCACATAGCATGTGCAAGAAAGTAGAGAGGGTTACGGCAAAAACTGGATGGACTTCGTGTACAAAATGGACTATCTCTTTCGAAGTATCTGGGTTTGATACGGAAACTCGTCTGTTATACAAAGGGATAACATTTTTTTGAACTTATTTGAAGTCCATAGTTTTTCTGTGTTCAAAATGCATCATTCAAAGCCACATCATCAATTTTCAACCCTTTCTTACTTCATTTGTTATTTTCCATGCATTTACTGATTTTTTTGAGCTATAAGACCCTCAAATTGAAAAGAACTACAAATGAACACTAAAAAGGTTGAAAGTTGGCATGGTATCATCATTTCACCCACATAGCATGTGCAAGAAGGTAGTGACGGTGACGGCAAAAACCGGATGCACTTCGTGTACAAAACGGACAATCTCTTTCGAAGTATCAGGGATTCATACGGAAACTCGTCTGTTATACAAAGGGATTTCATTTTTTGGAACTTATTTGAACTCCATAGTTTTTCTGTGTTAAAAATGCACCATTCAAAGCCACATCGTCAATTTTCAACCCTTTCTGACTTCATTTGTTATTTTCCATGCATTTACTATTTTTTGAGCTACAAGACCCTGAAATTGAAAAGCACTACAAATGAACTCTGAAAAGGTTGAAAGTTGGCATGGTATCATCATTTCACCCAGATAGAACGTGCAAGAAAGTCGAGAGGGTTACGGGAAAAACTGGATGCACTTCGTGTACAAAACGGACAATCTCTTTCCAAGTATCAGGGTTTCATACTGAAACTCGTCTGTTATACAAAGGGATTTCATTTATTTCAACTTATTTGAACTCCCTAGTTTTTCTGCGTTCAAAATGCACCATTCGAAGTCACTTCATCAATTTTCAACCCTTTCTGACTTCATTTATTATTTTCCATGCATTTACTGATTTTTTTGAGCTATAAGACCCTGAAATTGAAAAGCACGACAAATGAACTCTGAAAAGGTTGAAAGTTGGCATGGTATCATCATTTTACCCACATAGCATGTGCAAGAAAGTAGAGAGGGTTACGGCAAAAACTGGATGGACTTCGTGTACAAAATGGACTATCTCTTTCGAAGTATCTGGGTTTGATACGGAAACTCGTCTGTTAAACAAAGGGATTTCATTTTTTTGAACTTATTTGAAGTCCATAGTTTTTCTGTGTTCAAAATGCATCATTCAAAGCCACATCATCAATTTTCAACCCTTTCTTACTTCATTTGTTATTTTCCATGCATTTACTGATTTTTTTGAGCTATAAGACCCTGAAATTGAAAAGAACTACAAATGAACACTGAAAAGGTTGAAAGTTGGCATGGTATCATAATTTCACCCACATAGCATGTGCAATAAAGTAGAGAGGGTTAGGGAAAAAACTGGATGCACTTCGTGTACAAAACGGACAATCTCTTTCGAAGTATCAGGGTTTTCATACGGAAACTCGTCTGTTATACAAAGGGATTTCATTTTTTTGAACTTATTTGAACTCCATAGTTTTTCTGTGTTCAAAATGCACCATTCAAAGCCACATCGTCAATTTTCAACCCTTTCTGACTGCATTTGTTATTTTCCATGCATTTACTGTTTTTTTGAGCTATAAGACCCTGAAATTGAAAAGCACTACAAATGAACTCTGAAAAGGTTGAAAGTTGGCATGGTATCATCATTTCACCCACATAGCATGTGCAAGAAGGTAGTGACGGTGACGGCAAAAACCGGATGCACTTCGTGTACAAAACGGACAATCTCTTTCGAAGTATCAGGGATTCATACGGAAACTCGTCTGTTATACAAAGGGATTTCATTTTTTGGAACTTATTTGAACTCAATAGTTTTTCTGTGTTAAAAATGCACCATTCAAAGCCACATCGTCAATTTTCTACCCTTTCTGACTTCTTTTGTTATTTTCCATGCATTTACTATTTTTTGAGCTACAAGACCCTGAAATTGAAAAGCACTACAAATGAACTCTGAAAAGGTTGAAAGTTGGCATGGTATCATCATTTCACCCACATAGAACGTGCAAGAAAGTCGAGAGGGTTACGGGAAAAACTGGATGCACTTCGTGTACAAAACGGACAATCTCTTTCGAAGTATCAGGGTTTCATACTGAAACTCGTCTGTTATACAAAGGGATTTCATTTTTTTCAACTTATTTGAACTCCCTAGTTTTTCTGCGTTCAAAATGCACCATTCGAAGTCACTTCATCAATTTTCAACCCTTTCTGACTTCATTTATTATTTTCCATGCATTTACTGATTTTTTTGAGCTATAAGACCCTGAAATTGAAAAGCACGACAAATGAACTCTGAAAAGGTTGAAAGTTGGCATGGTATCATCATTTCACCCACATAGCATGTGCAAGAAAGTAGAGAGGGTTACGGCAAAAACTGGATGCACTTCGTGTAGAAAACGGACAATCTCTTTCGAAGTATCAGGGTTTGATACGGAAACTCGTCTGTTATACAAAGGGATTTCATTTTTTTGAACTTATTTGAAGTCCATAGTTTTTCTGTGTTCAAAATGCATCATTCAAAGCCACATCATCAATTTTCAACCCTTTCTTACTTCATTTGTTATTTTCCATGCATTTACTGATTTTTTTGAGCTATAAGACCCTCAAATTGAAAAGAACTACAAATGAACACTGAAAAGGTTGAAAGTTGGCATGGTATCATCATTTCACCCACATAGCATGTGCAACAAAGTAGAGAGGGTTAGGGAAAAAACTGGATGCACTTCGTGTACAAAACGGACAATCTCTTTCGAAGTATCAGGGTTTCATACGGAAACTCGTCTGTTATACAAAGGGATTTCATTTTTTTGAACTTATTTGAACTCCATAGTTTTTATGTGTTCAAAATGCACCATTCAAAGCCACATCATCAGGTTTCAACCCTTTCTGACTTCATTTATTATTTTCCATGCATTTACTGATTTTTTTGAGCTATAAGACCCTGAAATTGAAAAGTACTACAAATGAACTCTGAAAAGGTTGAAAGTTGGCATGGTATCATCATTTCACCCACATAGCATGTGCAAGAAAGTAGAGAGGGTTACGGCAAAAACTGGATGCACTTCGTGTACAAAACGGACAATCTCTTTCGAAGTATCAGGGTTTCATACGGAAACTTGTCTGTTATACAAAGGGATTTCATTTTTTTGAACTTATTTGAACTCCATAGTTTTTCTGTGTTCAAAATGCACCATTCAAAGCCACATCATCATATTTCAACCCTTTCTGACTTCATTTGTTATTTTCCATGCATTTACTAATTTTTTTGAGCTACAAGACCTTGAAATTGAAAAGCACTACAAATGAACTCTGAAAAGGTTGAAAGTTAGCATGGTATCATCATTTCACCCACATAGCATGTGCAAGAAATTAGAGAGGGTTACGGCAAAAACTGGATACACTTGGTGTACAAAACGGACAATCTCTTTTGAAGTATCAGGGTTTCATACGGAAACTCGTTTGTTATACAAAGGGATTTCATTTTTTTGAACTTATTTGAACTCCATAGTTTTTCTGTGTTCAAAATGCACCATTCAAAGCCACATCATCAATTTTCAACCCTTTGTGACTTCATTTGTTATTTTCCATGCATTTACTAATTTTTTTGAGCTATAAGACCCTGAAATTGAAAAGCACTACAAATGAACTCTGAAAAGGTTGAAAGTTGGCATGGTATCATCATTTCACCCAAATAGCATGTGCAAGAAAGTAGAGAGGGTTACGGCAAGAACTGGATGCACTTCGTGTACAAAACGGAAAATCTCTTTCGAAGTATCAGGGTTTCATATGGAAACTCGTCTGTTATACAAATGGATTTCATTTTTTTGAACTTATTTTAACTCCATAGTTTTTCTCTGTGCAAAATGCACCATTCAAAGCCACATCATCAATTTTCAACCCTTTCTGACTTCATTTGTTATTTTCCATGCGTTTACTATATTTTTTGATCTACAAGACCCTGAAATTGAAAAGCACTACAAATGAACTCTGAAAAGGTTGAAAGTTAGCATGGTGTCATCATTTCACCCACATAGCATGTGCAAGAAATTAGAGAGGGTTACGGCAAAAACTGGATACACTTCGTGTAATAAACGGACAATCTCTTTTGAAGTATCAGGGTTTCATACGGAAACTCGTCTGTTATACAAAGGGATTTCATTTTTTTGAACTTATTTGAACTCCATAGTTTTTCTGTGTTCAAAATGCACCATTCAAAGCCACATCATCAATTTTCAACCCTTTCTGACTTCATTTGTTATTTTCCATGCATTTACTGACTTTTTTGAGCTATAAGACCCTTAAATTAAAAAGCACTACAATTGAACTCTGAAAAGGTTGAAAGTTGGCATGGTATCATCATTTCACCCACATAGCATGCGCAAGAAAGTAGAGAGGGTCACGGCAAAAACTGGATGCACTTCGTGTACAAAACGGACAATCTCTTTCGAAGTATCAGGGTTTCATACGGAAACTCGTCTGTTATACAAAGGGATAACATTTTTTTGAACTTATTTGAACTCCATAGTTTTTATGTGTTCAAAATGCACCATTCAAAGCCACATCATCAGGTTTCAACCCTTTCTGACTTCATTTATTATTTTCCATGCATTTACTGTTTTTTTGAGCTATAAGACCCTGAAATTGAAAAGCACTACAAATGAACTCTGAAAAGGTTGAAAGTTGGCATGGTATCATCATTTCACCCACATAGCATGTGCAAGAAAGTAGAGAGGGTTACGGCAAAAACTGGATGCACTTCGTGTACAAAACGGACAATCTCTTTCGAAGTATCAGGGTTTCATACGGAAACTTGTCTGTTATACAAAGGGATTTCATTTTTTTGAACTTATTTGAACTCCATAGTTTTTCTGTGTTCAAAATGCACCATTCAAAGCCACATCATCATATTTCAACCCTTTCTGACTTCATTTGTTATTTTTGTTGGAAATATGCCCTAGAGGCAATAATAAATGGTTATTATTATATTTCTTTGTTCATGGTAATTGTCTATTATTCATGCTATAATTGTATTGTCCGGAAATCGTGATACATGTGTGAATACATAGACCACAACCTGTCCCTAGTAAGCCTCTAGTTGACTAGCTCGTTGATCAACAGATAGTCATGGTTTCCTGACTATGGACATTGGATGTCATTGGTAACGGGATCACATCATTAGGAGAATGATGTGATGGAGAAGACCCAATCCTAAGCATAGCATAAAAGATCGTGTAGTTTCGTTTGCTAGAGCTTTTCCAATGTCAAGTATCTTTTCCTTGGACCATGAGATCGTGCAACTCCCGGATACCGTAGGAGTGCTTTGGGTGTGCCAAACGTCACAACGTAACTGGGTGACTATAAAGGTGCATTACGGGTATCTCCGAAAGTGTCTGTTGGGTTGGCACGGATCGAGACTGGGATTTGTCACTCCGTGTGACGGAGAGGTATCTCTGGGGCCACTCGGTAATGCATCATCATAATGAGCTCAATATGACTAAGGCGTTAGTCACGGGATCATGCATTGCGGTACGAGTAAAGAGACTTGCCGGTAACGAGATTGAACAAGGTATTGGGATACCGACGATCGAATCTCGGGCAAGTAACATACCGATTGACAAAGGGAATTGCATACGGATTGATTGAATCCTCGACACCGTGGTTCATCCGATGATATCATCGTGGAACATGTGGGAGCCAACATGGGTATCTAGATCCCGCTGTTGGTTATTGACCGGAGAGGCGTCTCGGTCATGTCTGCATGTCTCCCGAACCCGTAGGGTCTACACACTTAAGGTCCGGTGACGCTAGGGTTGTAGAGATATATGTATGCGGAAACCCGAAAGTTGTTCGGAGTCCCGGATGAGATCCCGGACGTCACGAGAGGTTCCAGAATGGTCCGGAGGTAAAGATTTATATATGGGAAGTCTTATTTTGGTCGCCGGAAAAGTTTCGCGCTTTATCGGTATTGTACCGGGAGTGCCGAAAGGGGTCCGGGGGTCCACCAAGGGGGTCCACCAGCCCCGGGGGGCCACATGGGCTGTAAGGGGTGCGCCTTGGCCTATATGGGCCAAGGGCACCAGCCCCAAGAGGCCCATGCGCAAGAGATAAGAAAGAAGGGAGAGTCCTAAAGGGGGAAGGCACCTCCGAGGTGCCTTGGGGGAAGGACTCCCCCCTGGCCGCACCCTTCCTTGAAGGAAGGGGCAAGGCTGCGCCCCCCCCTCTCCCTTGGCCCTATATATAGTGGGGGGAAGGGAGGGCAGCAACATCTAAACCTTGGGCGCCTCCCTCCTCCCCTGCAACACCTCTCTCTCTCTCGTAGAAGCTCGGCGAAGCCCTGCCGGAGACCCGCTACATCCACCACCACGCCGTCGTGCTGTTGGATCTCCATCAACCTCTCCTTCCCCCTTGCTGGATCAAGAAGGAGGAGACGTCGCTGCACCGTACGTGTGTTGAACGCGGAGGTGCCGTCCGTTCGGCACTCGGTCATCGGTGATTTGGATCACGGCGAGTACGACTCCGTCATCCACGTTCATTGGAACGCTTCCGCTCGCGATCTACAAGGGTATGTAGATCCACTCCTTTCCCATCGTTGCTAGTAGACTCCATAGATGCATCTTGGTGAGCGTAGGAAAATTTTAAATTATGCTACGATTCCCAACAGTGGCATCATGAGCCAGGCCTATGCGTAGTTACTATGCACGAGTAGAACACAAAGAAGTTGTGGGCGTTGATGTTGCCAATTCTTCTTGCCGCTACTAGTCGTTTCTTGTTTCGGCGGCATTGTAGGATGAAGCGGCCCGGACCGACCTTACACGTACGCTTACGTGAGACAGGTTCCACCGATTGACATGCACTAGTTGCATAAGGTGGCTAGCGGGTGTCTGTCTCTCCTACTTTAGTCGGAACGGATTCGATGAAAAGGGTCCTTATGAAGGGTAAATAGAAATTGGCAAATCACGTTGTGGTCATACGTAGGTAAGAAAACGTTCTTGTTAGAAACCTACAAACCACGTAAAACTTGCAACAACAATTAGAGGACGTCTAACTTGTTTTTGCAGCAAGTGATATATGTGATATGATATGGCCAGAAGATGTGATGAATGATATATGTGATGTATGAGATTGATCATATTCTTGTAATAGGAATCACGACTTGCATGTCGATGAGTATGACAACCGGCAGGAGCCATAGGAGTTGTCTTTATTATTTTGCATGACCTGCGTGTCATTGAATTACGCCATGTAATTTACTTTACTTTGTTGCTAAACGTGTTAGCCATACAAGTAGAAGTAATCATTGGCGTGACGACTTCATGAAGACACAATGATGGAGATCATGATGATGGAGATCATGGTGTCATGCCGGTGAAGAAGATGATCATGGTGCCCCGAAGATGGAGATCAAAGGAGCATGATGATATTGGCCATATCATGTCACTATATGATTGCATGTGATGTTTATCATGTTTTTGCATCTTATTTTCTTAGAACGACGGTAGTAAGTAAGATGATCCCTTGTAATAATTTCAAGAAAGTGTTCACCCTAACTGTGCACCGTTGCGAAGGTTCGTTGTTTCGAAGCACCACGTGATGATCAGGTGTGATGGATCCTAACGTTCGAATACAACGGGTGTTGACGAGCCTAGCATGTACAGACATGGCCTCGGAACACACGCAATACACTTAGGTTGACTTGACGAGCCTAGCATGTACAGACATGGCCTCGGAACATGGAGGACCGAAAGGTCGAGCATGAGTCGTATAGAAGATACGATCAACATGGAGATGTTCACCGATCTTGACTAGTCCGTCTCACGTGATGATCGGACACGGCCTAGTTGAACTCGGATCATGTTTCACTTAGATGACGAGAGGGATGTCTATCTGAGTGGGAGTTCATTAAATAATTTGATTATATGAACTTAGTCTAAAATCTTTACACTATGTATTGTAGATCAAATGGCCCACGTTGTCCTCAATTTCAACGCGTTCCTAGAGAAAACCAAGCTGAAAGATGATGGCAGCAACTATATGGACTGGGTCCGGAACCTGAGGATCATCCTCATAGCAGCCAATAAAGATTATGTCTTAGAAGCACCGCTAGGTGAAGCACCAATCCCTGAGAACCAAGACATTAGAACGCTTGGCAGCAGCGTGCTGATGATTACTCCCTCATTCAGTGCGGCATGCTTTACAGCTTAGAACCGGGTCTCCAAAAGCGTTTTGAGAAACATGGAGCATATGAGATGTTCGAAGAGCTGAAACTGGTTTTTCAAGCTCATGCCCGGGTCGAGAGATATGATGTCTCCGACAAGTTCTTCAGCTGTAAAATGGAGGAGAACAGTTCTGTTAGTGAGCACATACTCAGAATGTCTGGGTTGCACAACCGCTTGTCTCAGCTGGGAGTTAATCTCCCGGATGACGCGGTCATTGACAGAATCCTCCAGTCGCTTCCACCAAGCTACAAGAGCTTTGTGATGAACTACAATATGCAGGGGATGGAAAAGACCATTCCCGAGGTATATTCAATGCTGAAATCAGCTGAGGTAGAGATCAGAAAATAACATCAAGTGTTGATGGTGAATAAAACCACTAAGTTCAAGAAGGGCAAGGGTAAGAAGAACTTCAAGAAGGACGGCAAGGGAGTTGCCGCGCCCGGTAAGCCAGTTACCGGGAAGAAGTCAAAGAATGGACCCAAGCCCGAGACTGAGTGCTTTTACTGCAAGGGAAGTGGTCACTGGAAGCGGAACTGCCCCAAATATTTAGCGGACAAGAAGAAGGCCGGCAACACCCAAGGTATATGTGATATACAAGTAATTGATGTGTACCTTACCAGTACTCGTAGTAGCTCCTGGGTATTTGATACCGGTGCGGTTGCTCATATTTGTAACTCAAAACAGGAACTACGGAATAAACGGAGACTGGCAAAGGACGAGGTGACGATGTGCGTCGGGAATGGTTCCAAGGTCGATGTGATCGCCATCGGCACGCTACCTCTGCATCTACCCACGGGATTAGTTTTAAACCTCAATAATTGTTATTTAGTGCCAGCTTTGAGCATGAACATTGTATCTGGATCTCGTTTAATTCGAGATGGCTACTCATTTAAATCTGAGAATAATGGTTGTTCTATTTATTTGAGAGATATGTTTTATGGTCATGCCCCGCTGGTCAATGGTTTATTTTTGATAAATCTCGAACGTGATGTTACACATGTTCATAGTGTGAATACCAAAAGATGTAAAGTTGATAACGATAGTCCCACATACTTGTGGCACTGCCGCCTTGGTCACATTGGTGTCAAGCGCATGAAGAAGCTCCATGCAGATGGACTTTTGGAGTCTCTTGATTACGAATCATTTGACACGTGCGAACCATGCCTCATGGGTAAGATGACCAAGACTCCGTTCTCCGGAACAATGGAGCGAGCAACCAACTTATTGGAAATCATACATACCGATGTGTGTGGTCCAATGAGTGTTGAGGCTCGCGGAGGATATCGTTATGTTCTCACTCTCACTGATGATTTAAGTAGATATGGGTATGTCTACCTAATAAAACACAAGTCTGAAACCTTTGAAAAGTTCAAGGAATTTCAGAGTGAGGTTGAGAATCAACGTGACAGGAAAATAAAATTCTTACGATCAGATCGTGGTGGAGAATATTTAAGTCACGAATTTGGTACACACTTAAGGAAATGTGGAATAGTTTCACAACTCACGCCGCCTGGAACACCTCAGAGAAATGGTGTGTCCGAACGTCGTAATCGCACTCTATTGGATATGGTGCGATCTATGATGTCTCTTACCGATTTACCGCTCTCATTTTGGGGTTATGCTTTAGAGACTGCCGCATTCACTTTAAATAGGGCACCGTCTAAATCCGTTGAGACGACACCGTATGAATTATGGTTTGGGAAGAAACCTAAGCTGTCGTTTCTAAAAGTTTGGGGATACGATGCTTATGTCAAGAAACTTCAACCTGAAAAGCTCGAACCCAAATCGGAAAAATGCGTCTTCATAGGATACCCTAAGGAAACTATTGGGTACACCTTCTACCTCAGATCCGAAGGCAAGATCTTCGTTGCCAAGAACGGGTCCTTTCTAGAGAAGGAGTTTCTCTCGAAAGAATTGAGTGGGAGGAAAGTGGAACTTGATGAGGTGATAGTCACCCCTTCCGAGTCGGAAAATAGCGCAGCGCGGGAAAATGTTCCTGTGGTGCCTACACCGACGGGGGAGGAAGTTAATGATGATGATCATGAAGCTTCGGATCAAGTTGCCACTGAACTTCGTAGGTCCACAAGGACACGTTCCGCACCAGAGTGGTACGGCAACCCTGTCCTTGAAATCATGTTGTTAGACAACGGTGAACCTTCGAACTATGAAGAAGCGATGGCGGGCCCGGATTCCGACAAATGGCTAGAAGCCATGAAATCCGAGATAGAATCCATGTATTAAAACAAAGTATGGACTTTGACTGACTTGCCCGATGAGCGGCGAGCCATAGAAAACAAATGGATCTTTAAGAAGAAGACGGACGCAGATGGTAATGTGACCATCTACAAAGCTCGACTTGTCGCTAAGGGTTATCGACAAGTTCAAGGGGTTGACTACGATGAGACTTTCTCACCCGTAGCGAAGCTGAAGTCCGTCCGAATCATGTTAGCAATTGCCGCATACTATGATTATGAGATATGGCAGATGGACGTCAAAACGGCATTCCTTAACGGCTTCCTTAAGGAAGAGTTGTATATGATGCAGCCGGAAGGTTTTGTCGATCCTAAGAATGCTAACAAAGTATGCAAGCTCCAACGCTCAATCTATGGGCTGGTGCAAGCATCTCGGAGTTGGAACATTCGCTTTGATGAGATGATCAAAGCGTTTGGGTTTACACAGACTTATGGAGAAGCCTGTGTTTACAAGAAAGTGAGTGGGAGCTCTGTAGCATTTCTCATATTATATGTGGATGACATATTATTGATGGGAAATGATGTAGAATTCTTGGAAAGTATAAAGGCCAATTTGAATAAGTGTTTTTCAATGAAGGACCTTGGAGAAGCTGCTTATATATTGGGCATCAAGATCTATAGAGATAGATCAAGACGCCTTATTGGTCTTTCACAGAGTACATACCTTGACAAGATATTGAAGAAGTTCAATACGGATCAGTCCAAGAAGGGGTTCTTGCCTGTATTGCAAGGTGTGCAATTGAGCACGGCTCAATGTCCGACCACGGCAGAAGATATAGAAGAGATGAGTGTCATCCCCTATGCCTCGGCGATAGGGTCTATTATGTATGCCATGCTGTGTACCAGACCTGATGTAAACCTTGCCGTGAGTTTGGTAGGAAGGTACCAAAGTAATCCCGGCAAGGAACACTGGACAGCGGTCAAGAATATCCTGAAGTACCTAAAGAGGACTAAGGATATGTTTCTCGTTTATGGAGGTGACGAAGAGCTCGTCGTAAAGGGTTACGTCGACGCTAGCTTCGACACAGATCTGGATGACTCGAAGTCACAGACCGGATACGTGTATATTTTGAATAGAGGAGCAGTAAGCTGGTGCAGTTGCAAGCAGAGCGTCGTGGCGGGATCTACATGTGAAGCGGAATACATGGCAGCCTCGGAGGCAGCACAGGAAGCAGTCTGGATGAAGGAGTTCATTACCGACCTAGGGGTGATTCCCAATGCGTCGGGCCCGATGACTCTCTTCTGTGACAACACTGGAGCTATTGCCCTTGCGAAGGAGCCCAGGTTTCACAGGAAGACCAGGCATATCAAGCTTCGCTTCAACTCCATTCGTGAAAGTGTTCAAAATGGAGACATAGATATTTGTAAAGTACATACGGACCTGAATGTAGCAGATCCGTTGACTAAACCTCTCCCTAGGGCAAAACATGATCAACACCAGGACGCAATGGGTGTTCGATTCATCACAATGTAACTAGATTATTGACTCTAGTGCAAGTGGGAGACTGTTGGAAATATGCCCTAGAGGCAATAATAAATGGTTATTATTATATTTCTTTGTTCATGGTAATTGTCTATTATTCATGCTATAATTGTATTGTCCGGAAATCGTGATACATGTGTGAATACATAGACCACAACCTGTCCCTAGTAAGCCTCTAGTTGACTAGCTCGTTGATCAACAGATAGTCATGGTTTCCTGACTATGGACATTGGATGTCATTGATAACGGGATCACATCATTAGGAGAATGATGTGATGGACAAGACCCAATCCTAAGCATAGCATAAAAGATCGTGTAGTTTCGTTTGCTAGAGCTTTTCCAATGTCAAGTATCTTTTCCTTGGACCATGAGATCGTGCAACTCCCGGATACCGTAGGAGTGCTTTGGGTGTGCCAAACGTCACAACGTAACTGGGTGACTATAAAGGTGCATTACGGGTATCTCCGAAAGTGTCTGTTGGGTTGGCACGGATCGAGACTGGGATTTGTCACTCCGTGTGACGGAGAGGTATCTCTGGGCCCACTCGGTAATGCATCATCATAATGAGCTCAATATGACTAAGGCGTTAGTCACGGGATCATGCATTGCGGTACGAGTAAAGAGACTTGCCGGTAACGAGATTGAACAAGGTATTGGGATACCGACGATCGAATCTCGGGCAAGTAACATACCGATTGACAAAGGGAATTGCATACGGATTGTTTGAATCCTCGCAATCATGGTTCATCCGATGATATCATCGTGGAACATGTGGGAGCCAACATGGGTATCCAGATCCCGCTGTTGGTTATTGACCGGAGAGGCGTCTCGGTCATGTCTGCATGTCTCCCGAACCCGTAGGGTCTACACACTTAAGGTCCGGTGACGCTAGGGTTGTAGAGATATATGTATGCGGAAACCCGAAAGTTGTTCGGAGTCCCGGATGAGATCCCGGACGTCACGAGAGGTTCCGGAGGTAAAGATTTATATATGGGAAGTCTTATTTTGGTCGCCGGAAAAGTTTCGCGCTTTATCGGTATTGTACCGGGAGTGCCGAAAGGGGTCCGGGGGTCCACCAAGGGGGTCCACCAGCCCCGGGGGGCACATGGGCTGTAAGGGGTGCGCCTTGGCCTATATGGGCCAAGGGCACCAGCCCCAAGAGGCCCATGCGCAAGAGATAAGAAAGAAGGGAGAGTCCTAAAGGGGGAAGGCACCTCCGAGGTGCCTTGGGGGGGAAGGACTCCCCCCTGGCCGCACCCTTCCTTGAAGGAAGGGGCAAGGCTGCGCCCCCCCCTCTCCCTTGGCCCTATATATAGTGGGGGGAAGGGAGGGCAGCAACATCTAAGCCTTGGGCGCCTCCCTCCTCCCCTGCAACACCTCTCTCTCTCTCGCAGAAGCTCGGCGAAGCCCTGCCGGAGACCCGCTACATCCACCACCACGCCGTCATGCTGTTGGATCTCCATCAACCTCTCCTTCCCCCTTGCTGGATCAAGAAGGAGGAGACGTCGCTGCACCGTACGTGTGTTGAACGCGGAGGTGCCGTCCGTTCGGCACTCGGTCATCGGTGATTTGGATCACGGCGAGTACGACTCCGTCATCCACGTTCATTGGAACGCTTCCGCTCGCGATCTACAAGGGTATGTAGATCCACTCCTTTCCCATCGTTGCTAGTAGACTCCATAGATGCATCTTGGTGAGCGTAGGAAAATTTTAAATTATGCTACGATTCCCAACAATTTTCCATGCATTTACTAATTTTTTTGAGCTAGAAGACCTTGAAATTGAAAAGCACTACAAATGAACTCTGAAAAGGTTGAAAGTTAGCATGGTATCATCATTTCACCCACATAGCATGTGCAAGAAATTAGAGAGGGTTACGGCAAAAACTGGATACACTTCGTGTACAAAACGGACAATCTCTTTTGAAGTATCAGGGTTTCATACGGAAACTCGTTTGTTATACAAAGGGATTTCATTTTTTTGAACTTATTTGAACTCCATAGTTTTTCTGTGTTCAAAATGCACCATTCAAAGCCACATCATCAATTTTCAACCCTTTGTGACTTCATTTGTTATTTTCCATGCATTTACTAATTTTTTTGAGCTATAAGACCCTGAAATTGAAAAGCACTACAAATGAACTCTGAAATGGTTGAAAGTTGGCATGGTATCATCATTTCACCCAAATAGCATGTGCAAGAAAGTAGAGAGGGTTACGGCAAAAACTGGATGCACTTCGTGTACAAAACGGAAAATCTCTTTCGAAGTATCAGGGTTTCATATGGAAACTCGTCTGTTATACAAATGGATTTCATTTTTTTGAACTTATTTTAACTCCATAGTTTTTCTGTGTGCAAAATGCACCATTCAAAGCCACATCATCAATTTTCAACCCTTTCTGACTTCACTTGTTATTTTCCATGCGTTTACTATATTTTTTGATCTACAAGACCCTGAAATTGAAAAGCACTACAAATGAACTCTGAAAAGGTTGAAAGTTAGCATGGTGTCATCATTTCACCCACATAGCATGTGCAAGAAATTAGAGAGGGTTACGGCAAAAACTGGATACACTTCGTGTAATAAACGGACAATCTCTTTTGAAGTATCAGGGTTTCATACGGAAACTCGTCTGTTATACAAAGGGATTTCATTTTTTTGGACTTATTTGAACTCCATAGTTTTTCTGTGTTCAAAATGCACTATTCAAAGCCACATCATCAATTTTCAACCCTTTCTGACTTCATTTGTTATTTTCCAGGCATTTACTGACTTTTTTGAGCTATAAGACCCTTAAATTAAAAAGCACTACAATTGAACTCTGAAAAGGTTGAAAGTTGGCATGGTATCATCATTTCACCCACATAGCATGCGCAAGAAAGAAGATAGGGTTACGGCAAAAACTGGATGCACTTCGTGTACAAAACGGACAATCTCTTTCGAAGTATCAGGGTTTCATACGGAAACTCGTCTGTTATACAAAGGGATATCATTTTTTTGAACTTATTTGAACTCCATAGTTTTTCTGTGTTCAAAATGCACCATCCAAAGCCACATCATCAATTTGCAACCCTTTCTGACTTCATTTGTTATTTTCCATGCATTTACTGATTTTTTGAGCTATAAGACCCTGAAATTGAAAAGCACTACAAATGAACTCTAAAAAGGTTGAAAGTTGACATGGTATCATCATTTCACCCACATAGCATGTGCAAGAAAGTAGTGAGGGTGACGGCAAAAATCGGATGCACTTCGTGTACAAAACGGACAATCTCTTTCGAAGTATCAGGGATTCATACGGAAACTCGTCTGTTATACAAAGGGATTTCATTTTTTGGAACTTATTTGAACTCCATAGTTTTTCTGTGTTCAAAATGCACCATTCAAAGCCACATCGTCAATTTTCAACCCTTTCCGACTTCATTTGTTATTTTCCATGCGTTTACTATATTTTTTGATCTACAAGACCCTGAAATTGAAAATCACTACAAATGAACTCTGAAAAGGTTGAAAGTTAGCATGGTGTCATCATTTCACCCACATAGCATGTGCAAGAAATTAGAGAGGGTTACGGCAAAAACTGGATACACTTCGTGTAATAAACGAACAATCTCTTTTGAAGTATCAGGGTTTCATACGGAAACTCGTCTGTTATACAAAGGGATTTCATTTTTTTGAACTTATTTGAACTCCATAGTTTTTCTGTGTTCAAAATGCACCATTCAAAGCCACATCATCAATTTTCAACCCTTTCTGACTTCATTTGTTATTTTCCATGCATTTACTGACTTTTTTGAGCTATAAGACCCTTAAATTAAAAAGCACTACAATTGAACTCTGAAAAAGTTGAAAGTTGGCATGGTATCATCATTTCACCCACATAGCATGCGCAAGAAAGTAGAGACGGTTACGGCAAAAACTGGATGCACTTCGTGTACAAAACGGACAATCTCTTTCGAAGTATCAGGGTTTCATACGGAAACTCGTCTGTTATACAAAGGGATAACATGTTTTTGAACTTATTTGAACTCCATAGTTTTTCTGTGTTCAAAATGCACCATTCAAAGCCACATCATCAATTTTCAACCCTTTCTGACTTCATTTGTTATTTTCCATGCATTTACTGATTTTTGGAGCTATAAGACCCTGAAATTGAAAAGCACTACAAATGAACTCTGAAAAGGTTGAAAGTTGGCATGGTATCATCATTTCACCCACATAGCATGTGCAAGAAAGTAGTGAGAGTGACGGCAAAAACCGGATGCACTTCGTGTTCAAAACGGACAATCTCTTTCGAAGTATCAGGGATTCATACGGAAACTCGTCTGTTATACAAAGGGATTTCATTTTTTGGAACTTATTTGAACTCCATAGTTTTTCTGTGTTCAAAATGCACCATTCAAAGCCACATCGTCAATTTTCAACCCTTTCTGACTTCATTTGTTATTTTCCATGCATTTACTATTTTTTTTTATGCTACAAGACCCTGAAATTGAAAAGCACGACAAATGAACTCTGAAAAGGTTGAAAGTTAGCATGGTATCATCATTTCACCCACATAGCATGTGCAAGAAATTAGAGAGGGTTACGGCAAAAACTGGATACACTTCGTGTAATAAACGGACGATCTCTTTTGAAGTATCAGTGTTTCATACGGAAACTCGTCTATTATATAAAAGGATTTCATTTTTTTGAACTTATTTGAACTCCATAGTTTTTCTGTGTTCAAAATGCACCATTCAAAGCCACATCATCAATTTTCAACCCTTTCTGACTTCATTTGTTATTTTCCATGCATTTACTGATTTTTTTGAGCTATAAGACCCTTAAATTGAAAAGCACTACAAATGAACTCTGAAAATGTTGAAAGTTGGCATGGTATCATCATTTCACCCACATAGCATGTGCAAGAAAGTAGAGAGGGTTACGGCAAAAACTGGATGCACTTCGTGTACAAAACGGATAATCTCTTTCGAAGTATCAGGGTTTCATACGGAAACTCGTCTGTTATACAAAGGGATTTCATTTTTTTTGAACTTATTTGAACTCCATAGTTTTTCTGTGTTCAAAATGCACCATTCAAAGCCACATCATCAATTTTCAACCCTTTCTGACTTCATTTGTTATTTTCCATGCATTTACTAATTTTTTTGATCTACAAGACCCTGAAATTGAAAAGCACTACAAATGAACTCTAAAAAGGTTGAAAGTTAGCATGGTATCATCATTTCACCCACATATCATGTGCAAGAAATTAGAGAGGGTTGCGGCAAAAACTGGATACACTTCGTGTAAAAAACGGACAATCTCTTTTGAAGTATCAGGGTTTCATACGGAAACTCGTCTGTTATACAAAGGGATTCCATTTTTTTGAACTTATTTGAACTCCATAGTTTTTCTGTGTTCAAAATGCACCATTCAAAGCCACATCATCAATTTTCAACCCTTTCTGACTTCATTTGTTATTTTCCATGCATTTACTGACTTTTTTGAGCTATGAGACCCTTAAATTGAAAAGCACTACAAATGAACCCTGAAAAGGTTGAAAGTTGGCATGGTATCATCGTTTCACCCACATAGCATGTGCTAGAAAGTAGAGAGGGTTACGTCAAAAACCGGATGCACTTCGTGTACAAAACGGACAATCTCTTTCGAAGTATCAGGGTCTCATACGGAAACTCGTCTGTTAGACAAAGGGATTTCATTTTTTTGAACTTATTTGAACTCCATAGTTTTTCTGTGTTCAAAATGCACCATTCGAAGGCACTTCATCAATTTTCAACCCTTTCTGACTTCATTTATTATTTTCCATGCATTTACTGATTTTTTTGAGCTATAAGACCCTGAAATTGAAAAGCACTACAAATGAACTCTGAAAAGGTTGAAAGTTGGCATGGTATCATCGTTTCACCCACATAGCATGTGCTAGAAAGTAGAGAGGGTTACGTCAAAAACCGGATGCACTTCGTGTACAAAACGGACAATCTCTTTCGAAGTATCAGGGTTTCATACGGAAACTCGTCTGTTATACAAAGGGATTTCATTTTTTTTGAACTTATTTGAACTCCATAGTTTTTCTGTGTTCAAAATGCACCATTCAAAGCCACATCATCAATTTTCAACCCTTTCTGACTTCATTTGTTATTTTCCATGCATTTACTGATTTTTTTGAGCTATAAGACCCTTAAATTGAAAAGCACTACAAATGAACTCTGAAAAGGTTGAAAGTTGGCATGGTATCATCATTTCACCCACATATCATGTGCAAGAAAGTAGAGAGGGTTACGGCAAAAACTGGATGCACTTCGTGTACAAAACGGACAATCTCTTTCGAAGTATCAGGGTTGAAAGTTGGCATGGTATCATCATTTCACCCACATAGCATGTGCTAGAAAGTAGAGAGGGTTACGGCAAAAACTGGATGAACTTTGTGGACAAAACGGACAATCTCCTTCGAATTATCAGGGTTTCATATGGAAACTCGTCTGTTATACAAAGGGATTTCATTTTTTTGAACTTATTTGAACTCCATAGTTTTTCTGTGTTCAAAATACACCATTCGAAGCCACATCAGAAATTTTCAACCCTTTCTGACTTCATATGTTATTTTCCATGCATTTAATGATTTTTTTGACCTATAAGACCCTGAAATTGAAAAGCACTACGAATGAACTCTGAAAAGGTTGAAAGTGGCATGGTATCATCATTTCACCCACATAGCATGTGCAAGAAAGTAGAGAGGGTTACGGCAAAAACTGGATGCACTTCGTGTACAAAACGGACAATCTCTTTCGAAGTATCAGGGTTTCATATGGAAACTCGTCTGTTATACAAAGGGATTTCATTTTTTTGAACTTATTTGAAGTCCATAGTTTTTCTGTGTTCAAAATGCATCATTCAAAGCCACATCATCAATTTTCAACCCTTTCTTACTTCATTTGTTATTTTCCATGCATTTACTGATTTTTTTGAGCTATGAGACCCTGAAATTTAAAAGCACTACAAATGAACTCTGAAAAGGTTGAAAGTTGGCATGGTATCATCATTTCACCCACATAGCATGTGCAAGAAAGTAGTGAGGGTGACGGCAAAAACCGGATGCACTTCGTGTACAAAACGGACAATCTCTTTCGAAGTATCAGGGATTCATACGGAAACTCGTCTGTTATACAAAGGGATTTCATTTTTTGGAACTTATTTGAACTCCATAGTTTTTCTGTGTTCAAAATGCACCATTCAAAGCCACATCGTCAATTTTCAACCCTTTCTGACTTCATTTGTTATTTTCCATGCATTTACTAATTTCTTTAAGCTACAAGACCCTGAAATTGAAAAGCACGACAAATGAACTCTGAAAAGGTTGAAAGTTAGCATGGTATCATCATTTCACCCACATAGCATGTGCAAGAAATTAGAGAGGGTTACGGCAAAAACTGGATACACTTCGTGTAATAAACGGACAATCTCTTTTGAAGTATCAGGGTTTCATACGGAAACTCGTCTGTTATATAAAGGGATTTCATTTTTTTGAACTTATTTGAACTCCATAGTTTTTCTGTGTTCAAAATGCACCATTCAAAGCCACATCATCAATTTTCAACCCTTTCTGACTTCATTTGTTATTTTCCATGCATTTACTGATTTTTTTGAGCTATAAGACCCTGAAATTGAAAAGCACTACAAATGAACTCTGAAAAGGTTGAAAGTGGCATGGTATCATCATTTCACCCACATAGCATGTGCAAGAAAGTAGAGAGGGTTACGGCAAAAACTGGATGCACTTCGTGTACAAAACGGACAATCTCTTTCGAAGTATCAGGGTTTCATATGGAAACTCGTCTGTTATACAAAGGGATTTCATTTTTTTGAACTTATTTGAAGTCCATAGTTTTTCTGTGTTCAAAATGCATCATTCAAAGCCACATCATCAATTTTCAACCCTTTCTTACTTCATTTGTTATTTTCCATGCATTTACTGATTTTTTTGAGCTATGAGACCCTGAAATTTAAAAGCACTACAAATGAACTCTGAAAAGGTTGAAAGTTGGCATGGTATCATCATTTCACCCACATAGCATGTGCAAGAAAGTAGTGAGGGTGACGGCAAAAACCGGATGCACTTCGTGTACAAAACGGACAATCTCTTTCGAAGTATCAGGGATTCATACGGAAACTCGTCTGTTATACAAAGGGATTTCATTTTTTGGAACTTATTTGAACTCCATAGTTTTTCTGTGTTCAAAATGCACCATTCAAAGCCACATCGTCAATTTTCAACCCTTTCTGACTTCATTTGTTATTTTCCATGCATTTACTAATTTCTTTAAGCTACAAGACCCTGAAATTGAAAAGCACGACAAATGAACTCTGAAAAGGTTGAAAGTTAGCATGGTATCATCATTTCACCCACATATCATGTGCAAGAAATTAGAGAGGGTTGCGGCAAAAACTGGATACACTTCGTGTAAAAAACGGACAATCTCTTTTGAAGTATCAGGGTTTCATACGGAAACTCGTCTGTTATACAAAGGGATTCCATTTTTTTGAACTTATTTGAACTCCATAGTTTTTCTGTGTTCAAAATGCACCATTCAAAGCCACATCATCAATTTTCAACCCTTTCTGACTTCATTTGTTATTTTCCATGCATTTACTGACTTTTTTGAGGTATGATACCCTTAAATTGAAAAGCACTACAAATGAACCCTGAAAAGGTTGAAAGTTGGCATGGTATCATCGTTTCACCCACATAGCATGTGCTAGAAAGTAGAGAGGGTTACGTCAAAAACCGGATGCACTTCGTGTACAAAACGGACAATCTCTTTCGAAGTATCAGGGTTTCATACGGAAACTCGTCTGTTATACAAAGGGATTTCATTTTTTTGAACTTATTTGAACTCCATAGTTTTTCTGTGTTCAAAATGCACCATTCAAAGCCACATCATCAATTTTCAACCCTTTCTGACTTCATTTATTATTTTCCATGCATTTACTGACTTTTTTGAGCTATAAGACCCTTAAATTGAAAAGCACTACAAATGAACTCTGAAAAGGTTGAAAGTTGGCATGGTATCATCGTTTCACCCACGTAGCATGTGCTAGAAAGTAGAGAGTGTTACGTCAAAAACCGGATGCACTTCGTGTACAAAACGGACAATCTCTTTCGAAGTATCAGGGTTTCATACGGAAACTCGTCTGTTATACAAAAGGATTTCATTTTTTTTGAACTTATTTGAACTCCATAGTTTTTCTGTGTTCAAAATGCACCATTCAAAGCCACATCATCAATTTTCAACCCTTTCTGACTTCATTTCTTATTTTCCATGCATTTACTGATTTTTTTGAGCTATAAGACCCTTAAATTGAAAAGCACTACAAATGAACTCTGAAAAGGTTGAAAGTTGGCATGGTATCATCATTTCACCCACATAGCATGTGCAAGAAAGTAGAGAGGGTTACGGCAAAAACTGGATGGACTTCGTGTACAAAACGGACTATCTCTTTCGAAGTATCTGGGTTTCATACGGAAACTCGTCTGTTATACAAAGGGATTTCATTTTTTTGAACTTATTTGAACTACATAGTTTTTCTGTGTTCAAAATACACCATTCGAAGCCACATCATCAATTTTCAACCCTTTCTGACTTCATATGTTATTTTCCATGCATTTAATGATTTTTTTGACCTATAAGACCCTGAAATTGAAAAGCACTACAAATGAACTCTGAAAAGGTTGAAAGTGGCATGGTATCATCATTTCACCCACATAGCATGTGCAAGAAAGTAGAGAGGGTTACGGCAAAAACTGGATGCACTTCGTGTACAAAACGGACAATCTCTTTCGAAGTATCAGGGTTTCATACGGAAACTCGTCTGTTATACAAACGGATAACATTTTTTTGAACTTATTTGAACTCCATAGTTTTTCTGTGTTCAAAATGCACCATTCAAAGCCACATCATCAATTTTCAACCCTTTCTAACTTCATTTGTTATTTTCCATGCACTGATTTTTTGAGCTATAAGACCCTGAAATTGAAAAGCACTACAAATGAACTCTGAGAAGGTTGAAAGTTGGCATGGTATCATCATTTCACCCACATAGCGTGTGCAAGAAAGTAGTGAGGGTGACGGGAAAAACCGGATGCACTTCGTGTACAAAACGGACAATCTCTTTCGAAGTATCAGGGTTTCATACGGAAACTCGTCTGTTATACAAAGGGATTTCATTTTTTTGAAGTTATTTTAACTCCATATTTTTTTGTGTTCAAAATGCGCCATTCAAAGCCACATCATCAATTTTCAACCCTTTCTGACTTCATTTGTTATTTTGCATGCATTGACTGACTTTTTTGAGCTATAAGACCCTTAAATTGAAAAGCACTACAAATGAACTCTGAAAAGGTTGAAAGTTGGCATGGTATCATCATTTCACCCACATAGCATGTGCTAGAAAGTAGAGAGGGTTACGTCAAAAACTGGATGCACTTCGTGTACAGAACGGACAATCTCTTTCGAAGTATCGGGGTTTCATACGGAAACTCGTCTGTTATACAAAGGGATTCCATTTTTTTGAACTTATTTGAACTCCATAGTTTTTCTGTGTTCAAAATGCACCATTCAAAGCCACATCATCAATTTTCAGCCCTTTCTGACTTCATTTGTTATTTTCCATGCATTTACTGACTTTTTTGAGCTATAAGACCCTGAAATTGAAAAGCACTACAAATGAACTCTGAAAAGGTTGAAAGTTGGCATGGTATCATCATTTCACCCACATAGCATGTGCAAGAAAGTAGTGAGGGTTACGGCAAAAACTGGATGCACTTCGTGTACAAAACGGACAATCTGTTTTGAAGTATCAGGGTTTCATACGGAAACTCGTCTTTTATACAAAGGGATTCCATTTTTTTGAACTTATTTGAACTCCATAGTTTTTCTGTGTTCAAAATGCACCATTCAAAGCCACATCATCAATTTTCAACCCTTTCTGACTTCATTTGTTATTTTCCATGCATTTACTGACTTTTTTGAGCTATGAGACCCTTAAATTGAAAAGCACTACAAATGAACCCTGAAAAGGTTGAAAGTTGGCATGGTATCATCGTTTCACCCACATAGCATGTGCTAGAAAGTAGAGAGGGTTACGTCAAAAACCGGATGCACTTCGTGTACAAAACGGACAATCTCTTTCGAAGTATCAGGGTCTCATACGGAAACTCGTCTGTTAGACAAAGGGATTTCATTTTTTTGAACTTATTTGAACTCCATAGTTTTTCTGTGTTCAAAATGCACCATTCGAAGGCACTTCATCAATTTTCAACCCTTTCTGACTTCATTTATTATTTTCCATGCATTTACTGATTTTTTGAGCTATAAGACCCTGAAATTGAAAAGCACTACAAATGAACTCTGAAAAGGTTGAAAGTTGGCATGGTATCATCGTTTCACCCACATAGCATGTGCAAGAAAGTAGAGAGGGTTACGGCAAAAACTGGATGAACTTCGTGTACAAAACGGACAATCTCTTTCGAAGTATCAGGGTTTCATACGGAAACTCGTCTGTTATACAAAGGGATTCCATTTTTTTGAACTTATTTGAACTCCATAGTTTTTCTGTGTTCAAAATGCACCATTCAAAGCCACATCATCAATTTTCAACCCTTTCTGACTTCATTTTTTATTTTCCATGCATTTACTAATTTTTTGAGCTATAAGACCCTGAAATTGAAAAGCACTACAAATGAACTCCGAAAAGGTTGAAAGTTGGCATGGTATCATCATTTCACCCACATAGCATGTGCAAGAAAGTAGTGAGGGTGACGGCAAAAACCGGATGCACTTCGTGTACAAAACGGACAATCTCTTTCGAAGTATCAGGGTTTCATACGGAAACTCGTCTGTTATACAAAGGGATTCCATTTTTTTGAAATTATTTGAACTCCATAGTTTTTCTGTGTTCAAAATGCACCATTCAAAACTACATCATCAATTTTCAACCCTTTCTGACTTCATTTGTTATTTTCCATGCATTTACTGATTTTTTTGAGCTATAAGACCCTTAAATTGAAAAGCACTACAAATGAACTCTGAAAAGGTTGAAATTGGCATGGTATCATCATTTCACCCACATAGAATGTGCAAGAAAGTAGAGAGGGTTACGGCAAAAACTGGATGAACTTCGTGTACAAAACGGACAATCTCTTTCGAAGTATCAGGGTTTCATACGGAAACTCGTCTGTTATACAAAGGGATTCCATTTTTTTGAACTTATTTGAACTCCATAGTTTTTCTGTGTTCAAAATGCACCATTCAAAGCCACATCATCAATTTTCAACCCTTTCTGACTTCATTTTTTATTTTCCATGCATTTACTGATTTTTTGAGCTATAAGACCCTGAAATTGAAAAGCACTACAAATGAACTCCGAAAAGGTTGAAAGTTGGCATGGTATCATCATTTCACCCACATAGCATGTGCAAGAAAGTAGTGAGGGTGACGGCAAAAACCGGATGCACTTCGTGTACAAAACGGACAATCTCTTTCGAAGTATCAGGGTTTCATATGGAAACTCGTCTGTTATACAAAGGGATTCCATTTTTTTGAAATTATTTGAACTCCATAGTTTTTCTGTGTTCAAAATGCACCATTCAAAACTACATCATCAATTTTCAACCCTTTCTGACTTCATTTGTTATTTTCCATGCATTTACTGATTTTTTTGAGCTATAAGACCCTTAAATTGAAAAGCACTACAAATGAACTCTGAAAAGGTTGAAAGTTGGCATGGTATCATCATTTCACCCACATAGCATGTGCTAGAAAGTAGAGAGGGTTACGGCAAAAACTGGATGCACTTCGTGTACAAAACGGACAATCTCCTTCGAAGTATGAGGGTTTCATACGGAAACTCGTCTGTTATACAAAGGGATTTCATTTTTTTGAACTTATTTGAACTCCATAGTTTTTCTGTGTTCAAAATGCACCATTCAAAGCCACATCATCAATTTTCAACCCTTTCTGACTTCATTTGTTATTTTCCATGCATTTACTGATTTTTTGAGCTATAAGACCCTGAAATTGAAAAGCACTACAAATGAACTCTGAAAAGGTTGAAAGTTGGCATGGTATCATCATTTCACCCACATAGCATGTGCAAGAAAGTAGTGAGGGTGACGGCAAAAACCGGATGCACTTCGTGTACAAAACGGACAATCTCTTTCGAAGTATCAGGGTTTCATACGGAAACTCGTCTTTTATACAAAGGGATTTCATTGTTTTGAACTTATTTGAACTCCATAGTTTTTCTGTGTTGAAAATGCACCATTCAAAGCCACATCATCAATTTTCAACCCTTTCTGACTTCATTTGTTATTTTCCATGCATTTACTGATTTTTTTGAGCTATAAGACCCTTAAATTGAAAAGCACTACAAATGAACTCTGAAAAGGTTGAAAGTTGGCATGGTATCATCATTTCACCCACATAGCATGTGCTAGAAAGTAGAGAGGGTTACGGCAAAAACTGGATGCACTTCGTGTACAAAACGGACAATCTCCTTCGAATTATCAGGGTTTCATACGGAAACTCGTCTGTTATACAAAGGGATAACATTTTTTTGAACTCCATAGTTTTTCTGTGTTCAAAATGCACCATTCAAAGCCACATCATCAATTTTCAACCCTTTCTGACTTCATTTTTTATTTTCCATGCATTTACTGATTTTTTGAGCTATAAGACCCTGAAATTGAAAAGCACTACAAATGAACTCCGAAAAGGTTGAAAGTTGGCATGGTATCATCATTTCACCCACATAGCATGTGCAAGAAAGTAGTGAGGGTGACGGCAAAAACCGGATGCACTTCGTGTACAAAACGGACAATCTCTTTCGAAGTATCAGGGTTTCATAAGGAAACTCGTCTGTTATACAAAGGGATTCCATTTTTTTGAAATTATTTGAACTCCATAGTTTTTCTGTGTTCAAAATGCACCATTCAAAACTACATCATCAATTTTCAACCCTTTCTGACTTCATTTGTTATTTTCCATGCATTTACTGATTTTTTTGAGCTATAAGACCCTTAAATTGAAAAGCACTACAAATGAACTCTGAAAAGGTTGAAAGTTGGCATGGTATCATCATTTCACCCACATAGCATGTGCTAGAAAGTAGAGAGGGTTACGGCAAAAACTGGATGCACTTCGTGTACAAAACGGACAATCTCCTTCGATGTATGAGGGTTTCATACGGAAACTCGTCTGTTATACAAAGGGATTTCATTTTTTTGAACTTATTTGAACTCCATAGTTTTTCTGTGTTCAAAATGCACCATTCAAAGCCACATCATCAATTTTCAACCCTTTCTGACTTCATTTGTTATTTTCCATGCATTTACTGATTTTTTGAGCTATAAGACCCTGAAATTGAAAAGCACTACAAATGAACTCTGAAAAGGTTGAAAGTTGGCATGGTATCATCATTTCACCCACATAGCATGTGCAAGAAAGTAGTGAGGGTGACGGCAAAAACCGGATGCACTTCGTGTACAAAACGGACAATCTCTTTCGAAGTATCAGGGTTTCATACGGAAACTCGTCTGTTATACAAAGGGATTTCATTGTTTTGAACTTATTTGAACTCCATAGTTTTTCTGTGTTGAAAATGCACCATTCAAAGCCACATCATCAATTTTCAACCCTTTCTGACTTCATTTGTTATTTTCCATGCATTTACTGATTTTTTTGAGCTATAAGACCCTTAAATTGAAAAGCACTACAAATGAACTCTGAAAAGGTTGAAAGTTGGCATGGTATCATCATTTCACCCACATAGCATGTGCTAGAAAGTAGAGAGGGTTACGGCAAAAACTGGATGCACTTCGTGTACAAAACGGACAATCTCCTTCGAATTATCAGGGTTTCATACGGAAACTCGTCTGTTATACAAAGGGATTTCATTTTTTTGAACTTATTTGAACTCCATAGTTTTTCTGTGTTCAAAATGCACCATTCGAAGCCACATCATCAATTTTCAACCCTTTCTGACTTCGTATGTTATTTTCCATGCATTTACTGATTTTTTTGACCTATAAGACCCTGAAATTCAAAAGCACTACAAATGAACTCTGAAAACGTTGAAAGTGGTATGGTGTCATCATTTCACCGACATAGCATGTGCTAGAAAGTAGAGAGGGTTACGGCAAAAACTGGATGCACTTCGTGTACAAAACGGACAATCTCTTTCGAAGTATTAGGGTTTCATACGGAAACTCGTCTGTTATACAAAGGGATTCCATTTTTTTGAATTTATTTGAACTCCATAGTTTTTTTGTGTTCAAAATGCACCATTCAAAGCCACATCATCAATTTTCAACCCTTTCTGACTTCATTTGTTATTTTCCATGCATTTACTGATTTTATGAGCTATAAGACCCTGAAATTGAAAAGCACTACAAATGAACTCTGAAAAGGTTGAAAGTTGGCATGGTATCATCATTTCACCCACATAGCATGTGCAAGAAACTACTGAGGGTGACGGCAAAAACCAGATGCACTTCGTGTACAAAACGGACAATCTCTTTCGAAGTATCAGGGTTTCATACGGAAACTCGTCTGTTATACAAAGGGATTTCATTTTTCTGAACTTATTTGAACTCCATAGTTTTTCTGTGTTCAAAATGCACCATTCAAAGCCACATCATCAATTTTCAACCCTTTCTGACTTCATTTGTTATTTTCCATGCATTTACTAATTTTTTTGAGCTATAAGACCCTTAAATTGAAAAGCACTACAAATGAACTCTGAAAAGGTTGAAAGTTGGCATGGTATCATCATTTCACCCACATAGCATGTGCAAGAAAGTAGTGAGGGTGACGGCAAAAACCGGATGCACTTCGTGTACAAAACGGACAATCTCTTTCGAAGTATCAGGGTTTCATACGGAAACTCGTCTGTTATACAAAGGGATTCCATTTTTTTGAAATTATTTGAACTCCATAGTTTTTCTGTGTTCAAAATGCACCATTCAAAACTACATCATCAATTTTCAACCCTTTCTGACTTCATTTGTTATTTTCCATGCATTTACTGATTTTTTTGAGCTATAAGACCCTTAAATTGAAAAGCACTACAAATGAACTCTGAAAAGGTTGAAAGTTGGCATGGTATCATCATTTCACCCACATAGCATGTGCTAGAAAGTAGAGAGGGTTACCGCAAAAACTGGATGCACTTCGTGTACAAAACGGACAATCTCCTTCGAAGTATGAGGGTTTCATACGGAAACTCGTCTGTTATACAAAGGGATTTCATTTTTTTGAACTTATTTGAACTCCATAGTTTTTCTGTGTTCAAAATGCACCATTCAAAGCCACATCATCAATTTTCAACCCTTTCTGACTTCATTTGTTATTTTCCATGCATTTACTGATTTTTTGAGCTATAAGACCCTGAAATTGAAAAGCACTACAAATGAACTCTGAAAAGGTTGAAAGTTGGCATGGTATCATCATTTCACCCACATAGCATGTGCAAGAAAGTAGTGAGGGTGACGGCAAAAACCGGATGCACTTCGTGTACAAAACGGACAATCTCTTTCGAAGTATCAGGGTTTCATACGGAAACTCGTCTGTTATACAAAGGGATTTCATTGTTTTGAACTTATTTGAACTCCATAGTTTTTCTGTGTTCAAAATGCACCATTCAAAGCCACATCATCAATTTTCAACCCTTTCTGACTTCATTTGTTATTTTCCATGCATTTACTGATTTTTTTGAGCTATAAGACCCTTAAATTGAAAAGCACTACAAATGAACTCTGAAAAGGTTGAAAGTTGGCATGGTATCATCATTTCACCCACATAGCATGTGCTAGAAAGTAGAGAGGGTTACGGCAAAAACTGGATGCACTTCGTGTACAAAACGGACAATCTCCTTCGAATTATCAGGGTTTCATACGGAAACTCGTCTGTTATACAAAGGGATTTCATTTTTTTGAACTTATTTGAACTCCATAGTTTTTCTGTGTTCAAAATGCACCATTCGAAGCCACATCATCAATTTTCAACCCTTTCTGACTTCGTATGTTATTTTCCATGCATTTACTGATTTTTTTGACCTATAAGACCCTGAAATTCAAAAGCACTACAAATGAACTCTGAAAACGTTGAAAGTGGTATGGTGTCATCATTTCACCGACATAGCATGTGCTAGAAAGTAGAGAGGGTTACGGCAAAAACTGGATGCACTTCGTGTACAAAACGGACAATCTCTTTCGAAGTATTAGGGTTTCATACGGAAACTCGTCTGTTATACAAAGGGATTCCATTTTTTTGAATATATTTGAACTCCATAGTTTTTTTGTGTTCAAAATGCACCATTCAAAGCCACATCATCAATTTTCAACCCTTTCTGACTTCATTTGTTATTTTCCATGCATTTACTGATTTTATGAGCTATAAGACCCTGAAATTGAAAAGCACTACAAATGAACTCTGAAAAGGTTGAAAGTTGGCATGGTATCATCATTTCACCCACATAGCATGTGCAAGAAACTACTGAGGGTGACGGCAAAAACCAGATGCACTTCATGTACAAAACGGACAATCTCTTTCGAAGTATCAGGGTTTCATACGGAAACTCGTCTGTTATACAAAGGGATTTCATTTTTCTGAACTTATTTGAACTCCATAGTTTTTCTGTGTTCAAAATGCACCATTCAAAGCCACATCATCAATTTTCAACCCTTTCTGACTTCATTTGTTATTTTCCATGCATTTACTGATTTTTTTGAGCTATAAGACCCTTAAATTGAAAAGCACTACAAATGAACTCTGAAAAGGTTGAAAGTTGGCATGGTATCATCATTTCACCCACATAGCATGTGCTAGAAAGTAGAGAGGGTTACGGCAAAAACTGGATGCACTTCGTGTACAAAATGGACAATCTCCTTCGAAGTATCAGGGTTTCATACGGAAACTCGTCTGTTATACAAAGGGATTTCAGTTTTTTGAACTTATTTGAACTCCATAGTTTTTCTGTGTTCAAAATGCACCATTCGAAGCCACATCATTAATTTTCAACCCTTTCTGACTTCATATGTTATTTTCCATGCATTTACTGATTTTTTTGACCTATAAGACCCTGAAATTCAAAAGCACTACAAATGAACTCTGAAAAAGGTTGAAAGTGGTATGGTATCATCATTTCACCCACATAGCATGTGCTAGAAAGTAGAGAGGGTTACGGCAAAAATTGGATGCACTTCGTGTACAAAATGGACAATCTCTTTCGAAGTATCAAGGTTTCATACGGAAACTCATTTGTTATACAAAGGGATTCCATTTTTTTGAACTTATTTGAACTCCATAGTTTTTTTGTGTTCAAAATGCACCATTCAAAGCCACATCATCAATTTTCAACCCTTTCTGACTTCACTTGTTATTTTCAATGCATTTACTGATTTTTAGAGCTATAAGACCCTGAAATTGAAAAGCACTACAAATGAACTCTGAAAAGGTTGAAAGTGGCATGGTATTATCATTTCACCCACATAGCATGTGCAAGAAAGTAGAGAGGGTTACGGCAAAAACTGGATGCACTTCGTGTACAAAACGGACATTCTCCTTCCAAGTATCAGGGTTTCATACGGAAACTCGTCTGTTATACAAAGGGATTTCATTTTTTTGAACTTATTTGAACTCCGTAGTTTTTCTGTGTTCAAAATGCACCATTCGAAGCCACATCATCAATTTTCAACCCTTTCTGACTTCATATGTTATTTTCCATGCATTTACTGATTTTTTTGACCTATAAGACCCTGAAATTCAAAAGCACTACAAATGAACTCTAAAAAAGGTTGAAAGTGGTATGGTATCATCATTTCACCCACATAGCATGTGCTAGAAAGTAGACAGGGTTACGGCAAAAACTGGATGCACTTCGTGTACAAAACGGACAATCTCTTTCGAAGTATGAGGGTTTCATACGGAAACTCGTCTGTTATACAAAGGGATTCCATTTTTTTGAACTTATTTGAACTCCATAGTTTTTCTGTGTTCAAAATGCACCATTCAAAGCCACATCATCAATTTTCAACCCTTTCTGACTTCATTTGTTATTTTCCATGCATTTACTGATTTTTTGAGCTGTAAGACCCTGAAATTGAAAAGCACTAGGAATGAACTCTGAAAAGGTTGAAAGTTGGCATGGTATCATCATTTCACCCACATAGCATGTGCAAGAAAGTAGTGAGGGTGACGGCAAAAACTGGATGCACCTCGTGTAGAAAACGGACAATCTCTTTTGAAGTATCAGGGTTTCATACGGAAACTCGTCTGTTATACAAAGGGATTCCATTTTTTTGAACTTATTTGAACTCCATAGTTTTTCTGTGTTCAAAATGCACCATTCAAAGCCACATCATCAATTTTCAACCCTTTCTGACTTCATTTGTTATTTTCCATGCATTTACTGATTTTTTTGAGCTATAAGACCCTTAAATTGAAAAGCACTACAAATGAACTCTGAAAAAGTTGAAAGTTGGCATGGTATCATCATTTCACCCACATAGCATGTGCTAGAAAGTAGAGAGGGTTACGGCAAAAACTGGATGCACTTCGTGTACAAAACGGACATTCTCCTTCCAAGTATCAGGGTTTCATACGGAAACTCGTCTGTTATACAAAGGGATTTCATTTTTTTGAACTTATTTGAACTCCATAGTTTTTCTGTGTTCAAAATGCACCATTCGAAGCCACATCATCAATTTTCAACCCTTTCTGACTTCATATGTTATTTTCCATGCATTTACTGATTTTTTTGACCTATAAGACCCTGAAATTCAAAAGCACTACAAATGAACTCTAAAAAAGGTTGAAAGTGGTATGGTATCATCATTTCACCCACATAGCATGTGCTAGAAAGTAGACAGGGTTACGGCAAAAACTGGATGCACTTCGTGTACAAAACGGACAATCTCTTTCGAAGTATGAGGGTTTCATACGGAAACTCGTCTGTTATACAAAGGGATTCCATTTTTTTGAACTTATTTGAACTCCATAGTTTTTCTGTGTTCAAAATGCACCATTCAAAGCCACATCATCAATTTTCAACCCTTTCTGACTTCATTTGTTATTTTCCATGCATTTACTGATTTTTTGAGCTGTAAGACCCTGAAATTGAAAAGCACTAGGAATGAACTCTGAAAAGGTTGAAAGTTGGCATGGTATCATCATTTCACCCACATAGCATGTGCTAGAAATTAGAGAGGGTTACGGCAAAAACTGGATGCACTTCGTGTACAGAACGGACAATCTCCTTCGAAGTATCAGGGTTTCATACGGAAACTCGTCTATTATACAAAGGGATTTCATTTTTTTGAACTTATTTGAACTCCATAGTTTTTCTGTGTTCAAAATGCACCATTCGAAGCCATATCATCAATTTTCAACCATTTCTGACTTCATATGTTATTTTCCATGCATTTACTGATTTTTTTGACCTATAAGACCTTGAAATTCAAAAGCACTACAAATGAACTCTAAAAAAGGTTGAAAGTGGTATGGTATCATCATTTCACCCACATCGCATGTGCTAGAAAGTAGAGAGGGTTACGGCAAAAACTGGATGCACTTCGTGTACAAAACGGACAATCTCTTTCGAAGTATCAAGGTTTCATACGGAAACTCGTCTGTTATACAAAGGGATTCCATTTTTTGAACTTATTTGAACTCCATAGTTTTTTTGTGTTCAAAATGCACCATTCAAAGCCACATCATCAATTTTCAACCCTTTCTGACTTCATTTGTTATTTTCCATGCATTTACTGATTTTTAGAGCTATAAGACCCTGAAATTGAAGAGCACTACAAATGAACCCTGAAAAGGTTGAAAGTTGGCATGGTATCATCATTTCACCCACATAGCATGTGCAAGGAAGTAGTGAGGGTGACGGCAAAAACCGGATGCACTTCGTGTACAAAACGGACAATCTCTTTTGAAGTATCAGGGTTTCATACGGAAACTCGTCTGTTATACAAAGGGATTCCATTTTTTTGAACTTATTTGAACTCCATAGTATTTCTGTGTTCAAAATGCACCATTCAAAGCCACATCATCAATTTTCAACCCTTTCTGACTTCATTTGTTATTTTCCATGCATTTACTGATTTTTTTGAGCTATAAGACCCTTAAATTGAAAAGCACTACAAATGAACTCTGAAAAGGTTGAAAGTTGGCATGGTATCATCATTTCACCCACATAGCATGTGCTCGAAAGTAGAGAGGGTTACGGGAAAAACTGGATGCACTTCGTGTACAAAACGGACAATCTCCTTCGAAGTATCAGGGTTTCATACGGAAACTCGTCTGTTATACAAAGGGATTTCATTTTTTTGAACTTATTTGAACTCCATAGTTTTTCTGTGTTCAAAATGCACCATTCGAAGCCACATCATCAATTTTCAACCCTTTCTGACTTCATATGTTATTTTCCATGCATTTACTGATTTTTTTTGACCTATAAGACCCTAAAATTCAAAAGCATTACAAATGAACTCTGAAAAAGGTTGAAAGTGGTATGGTATCATCGTTTCACCCACATAGCATGTGCTAGAAAGTAGAGAGGGTTACGGCAAAAACTGGATGCACTTCGTGTACAAAACGGACAATCTCTTTCGAAGTATCAAGGTTTCATACGGAAACTCGTCTGTTATACAAAGGGATTCCATTTTTTTGAACTTATTTGAACTCCATAGTTTTTTTGTGTTCAAAATGCACCATTCAAAGCCACATCATCAATTTTCAACCCTTTCTGACTTCACTTGTTATTTTCCATGCATTTACTGATTTTTAGAGCTATAAGACCCTGAAATTGAAAGCACTACAAATGAACTCTGAAAAGGTTGAAAGTGGCATGGTATCATCATTTCACCCACATAGCATGTGCAAGAAAGTAGAGAGGGTTACGGCAAAAACTGGATGCACTTCGTGTACAAAACGGACAATCTCTTTCGAAGTATCAGGGTTTCATACGGAAACTCGTCTGTTATACAAAGGGATTCCATTTTTTTGAAGTTATTTGAACTCCATAGTTTTTCTGTGTTCAAAATGCACCATTCAAAGCCACATCAGAAATTTTCAACCCTTTCTGACTTCATTTGTTATTTTCCATGCATTTACTGATTTTTTGAGCTGTAAGACCCTGAAATTGAAAAGCACTAGAAATGAACTCTGGAAAGGTTGAAAGTTGGCATGGTATCATCATTTCACCCACATAGCATGTGCAAGAAAGTAGTGAGGGTGACGGCAAAAACTGGATGCACTTCGTGTAGAAAACGGACAATCTCTTTTGAAGTATCAGGGTTTCATACGGAAACTCGTCTGTTATACAAAGGGATTCCATTTTTTTTGAACTTATTTGAACTCCGTAGTTTTTCTGTGTTCAAAATGCACCAGTCAAAGCCACATCATCAATTTTCAACCCTTTCTGACTTCATTTGTTATTTTCCATGCATTTACTGATTTTTTTGAGCTATAAGACCCTTAAATTGAAAAGCACTACAAATGAACTCTGAAAAGGTTGAAAGTTGGCATGTATCATCATTTCACCCACATAGCATGTGCTAGAAAGTAGAGAGGGTTATGGCAAAAACTGGATGCACTTCGTGTACAAAACGGACAATCTCCTTCGAAGTATCAGGGTTTCATACGGAAACTCGTCTGTTATACAAAGGGATTTCATTTTTTGAACTTATTTGAACTCCATAGTTTTTCTGTGACGCCCCCGATTTGACCGTACACTAATCATGCACGCAAATGTGTACGATCACGGTCAGGGACTCACGGGAAGATATCACAACACAACTCTACAACATAAATAAGTCATACAAGCATTATAATACAAGCCAGGGGCCTCGAGGGCTCGAATACAAGTGCTCGATCATAGACGAGTTAGCGGAAGCAACAATATCTGAGTACAGACATAAGGTAAGAAAGTTGCCTTAAGAAGGCTAGCACAAATAGGGATACAGATCGAACGAGGCGTAGGCCTCCTGCCTGGGACCTCCTAACTACTCCTGGTCGTCGTCAGCGGCCTGCACGTAGTAGTAGGCACCTCCAGTGTCGTAGGTGTCGTCGTCGACGGTGGCGTCTGGCTCCTGGGCTCCAATATCTGGTTGCGACAATCAGATAGATAGGAAGGGGGAAAGAGGGGGAGAAGCAACCGTGAGTACTCATCCAAAGTACTCGCAAGCAAGGAGCTACACTACATATGCATGGGTATATGTGTAAAGGGGCATATCAGAGGACTGAACTGCAGAATGCCAGAATTAAAAGGGGGATAGCTAGTCCTATCGAAGACTACGCTTCTGGTCATCTCCATCTTGCAGCAGATAGAAGAGAGTAGATTGAAGTCCTCCAAGTAGCATCGCATAGCATAATCCTACCCGGCGATCCCCTCCTCGTCGCCCTGTTAGAGAGCGATCACCGGGTTGTATCTGGCACTTGGAAGGGTGTATTTTATTCAGTATCCAGTTCTAGTTGTCATAAGCTCAAGGCACAACTCCGGGTCGTCCTTTTACCGAGGGACACGGCTATTCGAATAGATAAACTTCCCTGCAGGGGTGCACCACATAACCCAACACGCTCGATCCCATTTGGCCGGACACACTTTTCTGGGTCATGCCCGTCCTCGTAAGATCAACGCGTCGCAGCCCCACCTAAGCACAACAGAGAGGTCAACACGCCGGTCTAACCCTATGCGCGCAGGGGTCTGTGCCCATCGCCCTATGCACACCTGCACGTTGCGTACGCGGCCGGAAGCAGACCTAGCCTAGTGGCGTTCCAGTCCAATCCGGCGCGCGCCACTCAGTCGCTGACGTCACGAAGGCTTCGGCTAATACCACGACGCCGGGATACCCATAACTACTCCCGCGTAGATGGTTAGTGCGTATAGACCAAATGGCCAGACTCAGATCAAATACCCAGAACTCGTTAAGCGTGTTGTTTATCCGCGAACGCCGACCAGGGCCAGGCCCACCTCTCACCTAGTCGGTCTCAACCTGCCCTGTCGCTCCGCCATAAGGTAATAGTCGGGGGCTGTCAGGAACCCAGGCCCACCTCTACCGGGGTGGAGCCACCTGTCCTTTCAGCCCCCTCATCAGAATCACTTGCGGGTACTCAACGAGCCGACCCGACTTTAGTCACCACACGTGTCATGTATATAATGTATATAGTATATACCCGTGATCACCTCCCGAAGTGATCATGGCCCAGTAGTATAGCATGGCAGACGGACAAGAGTGTAGGGCCACTGATGAAACACTAGCATCCTATACTAAGCAGTAGGATAGCAGGTAAGGGTAACAATTGTAGCAACAAAGACAGGCTATGCATCAGGATAGGATTATCGGAAAGCAGTAACATGCTACACTACTCTAATGCAAGCAGTATAGAGAAGAGTAGGCGATATCTGGTTATCAAGGGGGGGGGGCTTGCCTGGTTGCTCTGGCAAGTAGGAGGGGTCGTCGACTCCGTAGTCGAACTGGGCAGCAGCAGTGTCGGTCTCGTAGTCTACCGGAGAGAAGAGGGGGAAGAAACAGTAAATACAATGCAAACATAAGCATGACGATGCGTGACTTGACAATGAGCGGTGCTAGGGGTGTCCTAACGCGACAGTAGGTGGTACCGGTGAAGGGGGGGAACCTCCGGGAGGTAATCCCGATGTTTCGCGTTTCCGGACAGACGGACCGGAGGGGGAAAGTTGCTAGTTCGATAGGTTAGGGAGGTGTGGTGGATGAACGGACTGCGTATTTGGATTCGTCTCGTCGTTCTGAGCAACTTTTATATAGAAAACATTTTCATCCGAGTTACGGTTTAAAAGATATGAATTTTCAAAGTTTATTTGAATTTCTGGAATTATTTATATTAAGAAAAATGAATTATGACGTCAGCATGACGTATGAGCGACGTCAGCGGTCAACAGTCCGGGTTGAGTGGTCAAAACTGACACGGGGGACCCACCTGTCATAGACAGTGGGTTAACAGAGGATTAAACTAATTAGTTTTTTAGTTAATTAACTACTGGGCCCACCTGTCAGTGAGAGATTTTTTTAAACTAATTATTTTTATTTATAAAACACTTTCTTTTTCTTTATTTTTTTTAATTTCTGCGGCGGGGCCCGCATGTCAGTGACTGGGCCTGCCCAGTCAGCAGTTGACTGGGTCAACCCAGTCAACTGGGGCCCGTGGGGGCCACTGGCAGGGGCACTGGGGGTGGCCCCAGGCCAGCCACGTCGGCGGCCGGCGCCGGAGTAACGCCGGCGACCAAACGCACGGCGGCGCGGCTCGGGAGGGGTACGGGTTTCGCGTACAGGGGGTCTCCGGGGGCGTGGCTGGGCGCATTCGATGCGGCTCGGCGTCGCGCGTCCAACGGCGGTGGTCGGAGGGGCTGGAACGGCCGGGGACGGCCGCTACAAGCTCGCCGGCGGCGAGGTGCTACGGGTGCCCGACGGAAGCTACGCTAGAGCGCGCGAACGGTCGAACTAACTACCTAGGCGGGTGCGGCACGGTGCGGTCAGGCTAGCGGGCCTACGCCCGTGACCATTTGGTCACCGGAGACACGCCGGCGGCGAGCTCCGCGGCGTGGCGTTCGGGCGCGCGTGGGGAAGCAGCTACGGAGCGCGAGCGAGCTAACGGAGAGGGCGAGGAGAAGGAGAGGCTCACCACGCGGCGCAAGAAAGGCCCGTGGGTGGCTTAGTAGCAGTAGGTCGTCGCCGGGGAAGAAGGGGGTCGCCGGCGTCCGAAGTTGAAGGCGAGCTCGGGGAGGCCGTTGCAGTGGCTCCGAGCTTCAACGGAGAGGCGGAGGTGGTGTAGTCGAGGGCGGCGACGTCGTACGACGCGGCGAGGTGACGATTGGGGCACGGTGGCCGTGTGCACGACGGGAACGGCGGCGAGCGCGTCGGGCGTGGGGAAGAAGAGAGCGGCGTGGATCCGGGGGGGAAGAGGGAGGCGCGGGGGCCGAGAGGGAGAGCGGGGGTGAGTGGGAGAGAGGCCCGAGGAGGCGCGGGGGCTGGCGACCTTATCCCCTCCGGCGTCGGTGCCGGCGAGGTGGTCGGGCGGGAGCGCGCCCCTGTTCCGACCCGGTCGGGGGAACAGGGAAGGGGACGCGGGGGGGGGGGGGAGGTGGGCTGGGCCGGGGGTCGGGGCGCGGCCCAGTTTGGGCCGGGGGGGGGGGGGCGGCAGTGGGGGGGAACGGGCCCTTTTCTCTTTTTTTTTTCTTTTTCTCTGACTGTGCTGTTTTCCTGTTTTCCTTTTATTTGTCTATTTCCTTTTCTGTTTTATTTCTTTTAAAAGCATTTAGGTATTTTATAAAAATATGTTTCCTCCACCATAATTACCAGTGTAATATTTGGCACCCACTGAACATTTTTGTTTGAGTTTTTGAAAACTTTCATTTTTCACTTTAATTATATTTAAGTTTGAACTAGGAGTTAGAAAAGGAAGGTGATTCAAATGTGATCAAGCCCTGTTTCGCAACATGATTAGCTTAATCACAAGGAGTTACTGTAGCATGATTCCCAGGGTGTTACAAATCTCCTCCACTACAAGAAATCTCGTCCCGAGATTTAGGAGGTAGAAGGAAACAGTGCGGGGTATTCTTCGCGCAGACGATCCTCTCGTTCCCAAGTGGCCTCATCTTCAGAATGGTGCGACCACTGGACTTTGAGAAACTTGATCGCCTTCTGACGTGTGCGGCGTTCATCTTGGTCGAGAATGCGGACCGGATGCTCCTTATAGGAGAGGTCTTGCTGCAATTCGAGCACTTCATGATCCACAGCTCGGATTGGATCCTTGAAGCAACGGCGGAGCTGTGACACATGGAACACATCGTGAACCTGAGAAAGGTTCGGCGGTAGCTCCAGTTGGTATGCCACTTTTCCACGCCTTTCGAGAATAGTGAATGGGCCAATATAGCGAGGAGCTAGTTTGCCCTTGATCCCGAAGCGGTGAGCACCCTTCATAGGTGTGACTCGCACATAAGCCTTTTCGCCAGGTTGATAGACCATGTCTTTATGATGACGGTCATACTGACTCTTCTGACGTGACTGAGCAGTCTTGAGATTCTCGCGAATAATGCGGACTTGTTCTTCGGCATCTTGGATAATATCCGGACCGAAGAGTGGACGTTCCACAGTTTTTGACCAGTTCAGAGGGGTTCGGCACTTTCGTCCATATAACACTTCGAAGGGGGCCATCTTCAGACTAGCTTGATAGCTATTATTATAGGAGAACTCAGCATACGGGAGAGATTCTTCCCATTTCTTGCCGAAGGAAATAACACAAGCTCGAAGCATGTCTTCGAGAACTTGATTGACGCGTTCAACTTGTCCTTGCGATTGAGGATGAAACGCAGTACTGAATGACAGATGAGTTCCCATAGCTTCTTGGAAACTTGCCCAGAATCTTGAAGTGAATAAGCTACCACGGTCTGAACTGATGACCAATGGAATACCGTGGAGTGAAACAATCCTGGACATATAGAGCGTTGCCAACTGGCTAGCAGTGATCGTTTCTTTGACTGCCAGGAAATGTGCAACTTTGGAAAGCCGGTCAATGATGACAAGAATAGCATCATTACCTTTCTGTGATTTGGGAAATCCAGTGACGAAGTCCATCTCAACATGGTCCCATTTCCATTCAGGAATAGAGATAGGTTGCAGAGTTCCAGCAGGCCTTTGATGTTCTGCTTTGATACGACGGCAAACGTCACACTCAGCAACATAACGAGCAATGTCTTGCTTCATATTAGACCACCAGAATCTCTGTCGGATGTCTTGATACATCTTTGTACTACCAGGATGGATACACAGAGGCATATCATGAGCTTCTTTCATAACTTCCTGTGTCATATCCAGGTTTTTCTCTGCACATGGCACCACTAGGCGGCCCTTGAAGTATAGGGTGCCATCTTCAGCAATGGTGAAGAATGAGGGCTTTCCTTCTGCGAGGTAGGGCTTAATCTTGTGGGCTTCAGAGTCATACTGCTGTAGCCTTTTGATGCTGTCCTCGAGATCTGGTTTAGCAACTAGGGTATGGAGAGAACCCTGGGTAACAACGTGGAGGTTCACCTTGCCAAACTCCTTAGGAGGGGGAGCGAGTGCACCCGGAGGAACAATATGGAGGTTCAGCTTCCTGAATTCTTCAACAAGCGAGGGCTGAACTTTATGAACCTGGAGGTGGTTGCAGTAAGACTTGCGGCTCAATGCATCAGCCATTACATTAGCCTTGCCTGGCGTATAGAAAATACCCAAGTCAAAGTCTGCAACAAGCTCCATCCATCTCTGCTGACGGAGGTTCAGATCTGGCTGAGTAAACAGATACTTCAGACTTTGGTGGTCAGTGAAGATCTCGCAACGATTACCGAGAAGGTAATGTCGCCACTGCTTCAGCGCATGAATGACAGCAGCAAGTTCGAGGTCGTGAACTGGGTAGTTCTCTTCGTGAGGGCGCAATTGTCGAGAGGCATAAGCAATCACTTTGCGGTCTTGCATTAGGACACAGCCTAACCCTTGACGGGAAGCGTCGCAGTAAATGACGAAGTCCTTCTTAGTATCAGGTGGAGCTAGAACTGGGGCAGAAGTCAACTTGTCTTTGAGTGCCTGGAAACTTTCCTGACATTTGTCTGTCCATTGGAACTTGACGCCCTTATGTAACAGGTTAGTCAGAGGCCTGGCGATCTTGGAGAAGTTCTCGACAAATCGACGGCAATAGCTGGCGAGACCGAGAAAACTTCTGACTTGCTTAACGTTCTTGGGAGGAGTCCAATCAAGAATAGCCTGAACTCGCTCGGGGTTGACGGCAATACCATCCTTGGAGATGACATGCCCAAGATAGGTTACTTCCGGTAGCCAGAATTCACATTTGGAGAACTTGGCATATAGTTGATGTTCTCGTAGCTTTTCCAGCACGAGTCGAAGATGTTCAGCATGTTCTTCTTCGTTCTTGGAAAATATCAGGATATCATCCAGATAAACCATGACGAACTTGTCGAGGTAGTCCATGAATATATAGTTCATCAGACGAGAGAAGGTGGCTGGAGCATTGGTTAAACCGAAAGACATGACGGTGTACTCGTATGAACCATAGCGAGTCACGAAGGCGGTCTTTGGGATATCCTCTTCTCGAACACGGATCTGGTGGTAGCCCAACCTCAAGTCGAGCTTAGAGAACACTGACGAACCCGCCAGTTGATCATACAGATCATTGATCCGAGGAAGAGGGTATTTATTCTGAATGGTAGCTTGGTTTATAGGACGGTAGTCTTGAACTAAACGGTTTGTCCCATCCTTCTTCTTGACAAAGAGAGAAGGTGCTCCCCAAGGACAGCAACTTGGGCGAATGAATCCTTTGCGAAGAGATTTGTCGATTTCCTCCTTAAGCTCAAGGAGTTCATGTGGCGGCATTTTGTAGGGTCGCTTGGCTATAGGAGTGGTGCCTGGTTTCAAGTCGATGATGAATTCGACAGCCCTAGCAGGGGGAATCCCTGGAAGTTCTTCAGGAAAGACGTCGAGGAATTCACGCACGACGGGAATGTTTTCAATGCCCTCGAGTGGTGCAGCGTTCAATGCATTCAATGCATAGAGCCTTGCCTCGGCATTTTGCACCAGAATTGCTTGGTAGGCAACTATTTCATCTGAAGGGTGTAGCAGATGGACGGTTTTTGTGGCGCAAACTATAGAAGCAGTATGCGCTTTCAACCAATCCATACCCAAAATGAGGTCGATGTTAGACGACTTCAGGATAATGGGAGAGGCATAGAATTCCAGCCCTTCGATTTCCACGGGGACATCGATGCCAACCAAGGAGGTTTGACACTGTCCTACGGGGGTTTTGACCAATACAGAGGTGTTCATCTCCTCACATTTAACGTCATGCTTGTATGCAAAATCTTCTGACATGAATGAATGCGATGCACCTGTATCAAATAAAACGGATGCTGGTACTGAATTTACGAGGAGTGTACCCATCACAGTAGCAGGCTGGTCTTGAGCTTCGTTGAGATCAACGTGGTTGGCATGAGCACGACCATAAGACTTAGTATTGTTGTTGCGGGGCTGATTGTTACCACGGCCAGTTGCTGGAAGGGCCAGTTGATTCTGGTTTTGGTTGCATTCTTTGGCACGGTGCCCTGGTTGACCACACCTGAAGCACAAGCCATTATTCGGAGTGGGAACAGGAGCTTGGGATGGTGGAGCTGGAAGTCTTGACTGCCTGGACGGTGGTGTAGGCAGACGAGGGGCAGCATAGGTCTGCCTTGGGGCAGATGCATTTGGACGGTACATGCTGTTCGGGATCCATATCTTACGCTTCTGTGAGGGCGAGCCCGAAGATGAGCCCGTGTCACGGTTGCGCCTGTGAGAGCTCTGGTATTCCTGCAGACCAGTTTCGACATTGATGGCCTTGTTCACCAAGGTGGCGAAATCAGCAAAGTCATGCACTAGAAGTGCGAGCTTGATGTCAGCTTGAAGGCTATCACGGAACTTCTCCTGTCTGCGTGCATCAGTGGCAATGTCTTCTTCAGCATAGCGGGACAAGTCCAGAAACTCCCGCTGATAAGCTTCGACATATTTGTTGCCTTGGGTGAGGTTGCGGAACTCACGCTTCTTCCGGTCCATGACTCCTTGAGGAATGAAGCGGGCACGGAAAGCTGCTTGGAAGTCTGGCCATGTGATGATTGTTCCAGCTGGCAGAGTACGCCTGTGGCTGTCCCACCATTGAGCTGCGGGTCCCTTCAAGAAGAAGGAAGCAAACGTGACATAGCTGGCAGGGGCTACATCAGCAGACTCCATCTCATAGGTGATGTCACGGAGCCAGTCATCAGCATCCAGAGGCTGAGTTGAGCTACGGTAGATGGTTGGGTTGAGGCGTATGAAATCTTGAAGAGTCACTTGGGCTGGCTGCTGGTTCATATTGGGGCGAGGAAACTGAGCCATCATATTTTCCATGAATTGGCGGTTCAGTTCAAACTGTTGGATCATACCAGCCATGTACTCAGGTGGTGGTGGGGCATCGCCACCACGACCACCTGGTCTAACCATCCTGCTAATATATAACAGGGGTGGTTCAGCATTGAGAAATTCTTACAAAGACAAGAAACATTCATGATGAAACATGCTTAACGAAAGGAGCACGATAGCTACTACATAGTAGTCGGCATAGCTTACAAAAGGGGTCATGCATAGAGTTCAGTACATAGAGTTCAGTACATGGACTAAAACATCATAGGCGGCACACAGGCTCGCGTCGACTGCAACTAATACTACAAGCAAGCCTACATCAGTCCCAAGAGGTACTGTGGAGGTAATCGTAGCCCGACAGCTGGTAGTGAGGCAACGGATAGTCCTCCACGTCAGCAGACTGGGGGCCGCGGATACTCAGGTGTAGAGCCCGACGCTCAGGTGGCAGAAGAGGACCAAGTGCGGGAGAGTAGCCTCCCACCTCTGGCCAACCGACACCGTGGGGCATCACGGTCCTAGCTGGGTAGATCGCAGTACGCGGTACCTGTCCAGACCGGACAAAGGGGTGCAGCAGCGTCAGAGCACGGTAAAGGTGCTGACGGGTGGTGTACATCTCGTGGCGAAGAGCTCGGTTAGCTCGATCCAGCCCATCAGCATGCAGAACCAGGTGCTGATGGTAGAATGGCTCTCGGGTGATAGTGGAGTAGGCAGCAGTATAGTATCCCTCCGCACCAACATCAGAGGCGATAGCAATGTGCCTGAAAGGGTAGGTGTCCAACTCCTGATACTCTCTACGAAGACGTGTCAGAGCAGCATAGGCAGCATCGTGGACAGCCATATCGATGGTCACACCAACACCATGTGCGGTGTGCAGCACAGTAGTGGAGTCGTACTCCCGAGAGTAGAGGTGGACGATGGTACGGTACTGCTCCTGGTTAAAGCCCTGGTACTCCTCGTAGACGGTGTATTCAGGGTGCCAGCGATAACCCAGATAGGTCATCATCTCAGCTAGCACCGCAGGTGATCCCGAGGCACCAATGGCCATCGTGTGGCGAACGACCTGCCTCGTGGGTTCCATCTGAAAGCAAAGACGTTTCAAAGGAGTCAAATGACAGTGTGTGAATTGTTCAAAATACTATTCTGAGAAACATCTATGGCTTATCCATCTTTGGGGTGAACGCGGTCACGGGATCCTAGTGTTAAAGTTAGTAAATTCGTTTAACCCGAGTAGAAGAGAGTTCAGAGTCCCAGAGTAAAGGTCGAGGAGTAAAAGATCCTAGTACCACCCAATGGCGATGTGGGCCCGTAAGACACACAGCCATGTTAGTAAAATGTTTTGTAATGTCTAGACTCGACTTCACGGTCAGGGACTCACGGGAAGATATCACAACACAACTCTACAACATAAATAAGTCATACAAGCATTATAATACAAGCCAGGGGCCTCGAGGGCTCGAATACATGTGCTCGATCATAGACGAGTTAGCGGAAGCAACAATATCTGAGTACAGACATAAGGTAAGCAAGTTGCCTTAAGAAGGCTAGCACAAACAGGGATACATATCGAACGAGCCGTACGCCTCCTGCCTGGGACCTCCTAACTACTCCTGGTCGTCGTCAGCGGCCTGCACGTAGTAGTAGGCACCTCCAGTGTCGTAGGTGTCATCGTCGACGGTGGCGTCTGGCTCCTGGGCTCCAATATCTGGTTGCGACAATCAGATAGATAGGAAGGGGGAAAGAGGGGGAGAAGCAACCGTGAGTACTCATCCAAAGTACTCGCAAGCAAGGAGCTACACTACATATGCATGGGTATATGTGTAAAGGGGCATATCAGAGGACTGAACTGCAGAATGCCAGAATTAAAAGGGGGATAGCTAGTCCTGTCGAAGACTACGCTTCTGGTCATCTCCATCTTGCAGCAGATAGAAGAGAGTAGATTGAAGTCCTCCAAGTAGCATCGCATAGCATAATCCTACCCGGCGATCCCCTCCTCGTCGCCCTGTTAGAGAGCGATCACCGGGTTGTATCTGGCACTTGGAAGGGTGTATTTTATTCAGTATCCAGTTCTAGTTGTCATAAGCTCAAGGCACAACTCCGGGTCGTCCTTTCACCGAGGGACACGGCTATTCGAATAGATAAACTTCCCTGCAGGGGTGCACCACATAACCCAACACGCTCGATCCCATTTGGCCGGACACACTTTTCTGGGTCATGCCCGGCCTCGTAAGATCAACGCGTCGCAGCCCCACCTAAGCACAACAGAGAGGTCAGCACGCCGGTCTAACCCTATGTGCGCAGGGGTCTGGGCCCATCGCCCTATGCACACCTGCACGTTGCGTACGCGGCCGGAAGCAGACCTAGCCTAGTGGCGTTCCAGTCCAATCCGGCGCGCGCCACTCAGTCGCTGACGTCACGAAGGCTTCGGCTGATACCACGACGCCGGGATACCCATAACTACTCCCGCGTAGATGGTTAGTGCGTATAGACCAAATGGCCAGACTCAGATCAAATACCCAGAACTCGTTAAGCGTGTTGTTTATCCGCGAACGCCGACCAGGGCCAGGCCCACCTCTCACCTAGGCGGTCTCAACCTGCCCTGTCGCTCTGCCATAAGGTAATAGTCGGGGGCTGTCAGGAACCCAGGCCCACCTCTACCGGGGTGGAGCCACCTGTCCTTTCAGCCCCCTCATCAGAATCACTTGCGGGTACTCAACGAGCCAACCCGACTTTAGTCACCACACGTGTCATGTATATAATGTATATAGTATATACCCGTGCTCACCTCCCGAAGTGATCACGGCCCAGTAGTATAGCATGGCAGACGGACAAGAGTGTAGGGCCACTGATGAAACACTAGCATCCTATACTAAGCAGTAGGATAGCAGGTAAGGGTAACAATTGTAGCAACAAAGACAGGCTATGCATCAGGATAGGATTATCGGAAAGCAGTAACATGCTACACTACTCTAATGCAAGCAGTATAGAGAAGAGTAGGCGATATCTGGTTATCAAGGGGGGGGCTTGCCTGGTTGCTCTGGCAAGTAGGAGGGGTCGTCGACTCCGTAGTCGAACTGGGCAGCAGCAGTGTCGGTCTCGTAGTCTACCGTAGAGAAGAGGGGGAAGAAACAGTAAATACAATGCAAACATAAGCATGACGATGCGTGACTTGACAATGAGCGGTGCTAGGGGTGTCCTAACGCGACAGTAGGTGGTACCGGTGAAGGGGGGAACCTCCGGGAGGTAATCCCGATGTTTCGCGTTTCCGGATAGACGGACCGGAGGGGGAAAGTTGCTAGTTCGATAGGTTAGGGAGGTGTGGTGGATGAACGGACTGCGTATTTGGATTCGTCTCGTCGTTCTGAGCAACTTTTATATAGAAAACATTTTCATCCGAGTTACGGTTTAAAAGATATGAATTTTCAAAGTTTATTTGAATTTATGGAATTATTTATATTAAGAAAAATGAATTATGACATCAGCATAAGGTATGAGCGACGTCAGCGGTCAACAGTCCGGGTTGACTGGTCAAAACTGACACGGGGGACCCACCTGTCATAGACAGTGGGTTAACAGAGGATTAAACTAATTAGTTTTTTAGTTAATTAACTACTGGGCCCACCTGTCAGTGAGAGATTTTTTTAAACTAATTATTTTTATTTATAAAACACTTTCTTTTTCTTTATTTTTTTTAAATTTCTGCGGCGGGGCCCGCATGTCAGTGACTGGGCCTGCCCAGTCAGTAGTTGACTAGGTCAACCCAGTCAACTGGGGCCCGTGGGGGCCACTGGCAGGGGCACTGGGGGTGGCCCCAGGCCAGCCACGTCGGCGGCCGGCGCCGGAGTAACGCCGGCGACCAAACGCACGGCGGCGCGGCTCGGGAGGGGTACGGGTTTCGCGTACAGGGGGTCTCCGGGGGCGTGGCTGGGCGCGTTCGACGCGGCTCGGCGTCGCGCGTCCAACGGCGGTGGTCGGAGGGGCTGGAACGGCCGGGGACGGCCGCTACAAGCTCGCCGGCGGCGAGGTGCTACGGGTGCCCGACGGAAGCTACGCTAGAGCGCGCGAACGGTCGAACTAACTACCTAGGCGGGTGCGGCACGGTGCGGTCGGGCTAGCGGGCCTACGCCCGTGACCATTTGGTCACCGGAGACACGCCGGCGGCGAGCTCCGCGGCGTGGAGTTCGGGCGCGCGTGGGGAAGCAGCTACGGAGCGCGAGCGAGCTAACGGAGAGGGGGAGGAGAAGGAGAGGCTCACCGCGCGGCGCAAGAAAGGCCCGTGGGTGGCTTAGTAGCAGTAGGTCGTCGCCGGGGAAGAAGGGGGTCGCCGGCGTCCGAAGTTGAAGGAGAGCTCGGGGAGGCCGTTGCAGTGGCTCCGAGCTTCAACGGAGAGGCGGAGGTGGTGTAGTCGAGGGCGGCGACGTCGTACGACACGGCGAGGTGACGATTGGGGCACAGTGGCCGTGTGCACGACGGGAACGGCGGCGAGCGCGTCGGGCGTGGGGAAGAAGAGAGCGGCGCGGATCCGCGGGGGGGGGGGGGGGGAAAGAGGGAGGCGCGGGGGCCGAGAGGGAGAGCGGGGGTGAGTCGGAGAGAGGCCCGAGGAGGCGCGGGGGCCGAGAGGGAGAGCGGGGGTGAGTGGGAGAGAGGCCCGAGGAGGCGCGGGGGCTGGCGACCTTATCCCCTCCGGCGTCGGTGCCGGCGAGGTGGTCGGGCGGGAGCGCGCCCCTGTTCCGACCCGGTCGGGGGAACAGGGAAGGGGACGCGGGGGGGGGGAGGTGGGCTGGGCCGGGGGTCGGGGCGCGGCCCAGTTTGGGCCGGGGGGAGGGGGCAGTGGGGGGGAACGGGCCCTTTTCTCTTTTTTTTTCTTTTTCTCTGACTGTGCTGTTTTCCTGTTATCCTTTTATTTGTCTATTTCCTTTTCTGTTTTATTTCTTTTAAAAGCATTTAGGTATTTTATAAAAATGTGTTTCCTCCACCATAATTACCAGTGTAATATTTGGCACCCACTGAACATTTTTGTTTGAGTTTTTGAAAACTTATATTTTTCACTTTAATTATATTTAAGTTTGAACTAGGAGTTAGAAAAGGAAGGTGATTCAAATGTGATCAAGCCCTGTTTAGCAACATGATTAGCTTAATCACAGGGAGTTACTGTAGCATGATTCCCAGGGTGTTACATTTTCTGTGTTCAAAATGCACCATTCGAAGCCACATCATCAATTTTCAACCCTTTCTGACTTCATATGTTATTTTCCATGCATTTACTGATTTTTTTGACCTATAAGACCCTGAAATTCAAAAGCACTACAAATGAACTCTGAAAAAGGTTGAAAGTGGTATGGTATCATCATTTCACCCACATAACATGTGCTAGAAAGTAGAGAGGGTTACGGCAAAAACTGGATGCACTTCGTGTACAAAACGGACAATCTCTTTCGAAGTATCAAGGTTTCATACGGAAACTCGTCTGTTATACAAAGGGATTCCATTTTTTTGAATTTTTTGAACTCCATAGTTTTTTTGTGTTCAAAATGCACCATTCAAAGCCACATCATCAATTTTCAACCCTTTCTGACTTCATTGTTATTTTCCATGCATTTACTGATTTTTAGAGCTATAAGACCCTGAAATTGAAAAGCACTACAAATGAACCCTGAAAAGGTTGAAAGTTGGCATGGTATCATCATTTCACCCACATCTCATGTTTAAGAAAGTAGTGAGGGTGACGGCAAAAACCGGATGCACTTCGTGTACAAAACGGACAATCTCTTTTGAAGTATCAGGGTTTCATACGGAAACTCGTCTGTTATACAAAGGGGTTCCATTTTTTTGAACTTATTTGAACTCCATAGTTTTTCTGTGTTCAAAATGCACCATTCAAAGCCACATCATCAATTTTCAACCCTTTCTGACTTCATTTGTTATTTTCCATGCATTTACTGATTTTTTTGAGCTATAAGACCCTTAAATTGAAAAGCACTACAAATGAACTCTGAAAAGGTTGAAAGTTGGCATGGTATCATCATTTCACCCCCATAGCATGTGCTAGAAAGTAGAGAGGGTTACGGCAAAAACTGGATGCACTTCGTGTACAAAACGGACAATCTCCTTCGAAGTATCAGGGTTTCATACGGAAACTCGTCTGTTATACAAAGGGATTTCATTTTTTTGAACTTATTTGAACTCCATAGTTTTTCTGTGTTCAAAATGCACCATTCGAAGCCACATCATCAATTTTCAACCCTTTCTGACTTCATATGTTATTTTCCATGCATTTACTGATTTTTTTGACCTATAAGACCCTGAAATTCAAAAGCACTAGAAATGAACTCTAAAAAAGGTTGAAAGTGGTATGGTATCATCATTTCACCCACATAGCATGTCCTAGAAAGTAGAGAGGGTTACGGCAAAAACTGGATGCACTTCGTGTACAAAACGGACAATCTCTTTCGAAGTATCAAGGTTTCATACGGAAACTCGTCTGTTATACAAAGGGATTCCATTTTTTTGAACTTATTTGAACTCCATAGTTTTTTGTGTTCAAAATGCACAATTCAAAGCCACATCATCAATTTTCAACCCTTTCTGACTTCACTTGTTATTTTCCATGCATTTACTGATTTTTAGAGCTATAAGACCCTGAAATTGAAAAGCACTACAAATGAACTCTGAAAAGGTTGAAAGTGGCATGGTATCATCATTTCACCCACATAGCATGTGCAAGAAAGTAGAGAGGGTTACGGCAAAAACTGGATGCACTTCGTGTACAAAACGGACAATCTCTTTCGAAGTATCAGGGTTTCATACGGAAACTCGTCTGTTATACAAAGGGATTCCATTTTTTTGAACTTATTTGAACTCCATAGTTTTTCTGTGTTCAAAATGCACCATTCAAAGCCACATCATCAATTTTCAACCCTTTCTGACTTCATTTGTTATTTTCCATGCATTTACTGATTTTTTGAGCTGTAAGACCCTGAAATTGAAAAGCACAAGAAATGAACTATGAAAAGGTTGAAAGTTGGCATGGTATCATCATTTCACCCACATAGCATGTGCAAGAAAGTAGTGAGGGTGACGGCAAAAACTGGATGCACTTCGTGTAGAAAACGGACAATCTCTTTTGAAGTATCAGGGTTTCATACGGAAACTCGTCTGTTATACAAAGGGATTCCATTTTTTTGAACTTATTCGAACTCCGTAGTTTTTCTGTGTTCAAAATGCACCAGTCAAAGCCACATCATCAATTTTCAACCCTTTCTGACTTGATTTGTTATTTTCCATGCATTTACTGATTTTTTTGACCTATAAGACCCTGAAATTCAAAAGCACTACAAATGAACTCTGAAAAAGGTTGAAAGTGGTATGGTATCATCATTTCACCCACATAGCATGTGCTAGAAAGTAGAGAGGGTTACGGCAAAAACTGGATGCACGTCGTGTACAAAACGGACAATCTCTTTCGAAGTATCAGGGTTTCATACGGAAACTCGTCTGTTATACAAAGGGAATTCATTTTTTTGAACTTATTTTAACTCCATAGTTTTTTTGTGTTCAAAATGCACCATTCGAAGCCACATCATCAATTTTCAACCCTTTCTGACTTCATATGTTAGTTTCCATGCATTTACTAATTTTTTTGACCTATAAGACCCTGAAATCCAAAAGCACTACAAATGAACTCTGAAAAAGGTTGAAAGTTGGCATGGTATCATCATTTCACCCACATAGCATGTGCAATAAAGTAGTGAGGGTGACAGCAAAAACCGGATGCACTTCGTGTACAAAACGGACAATCTCTTTTGAAGTATCAGGGTTTCATACGAAAACTCTTCTGTTATACAAAGGGATTCCATTTTTTTGAACTTATTTGAACACCATAGTTTTTCTGTGTTCAAAATGCACCATTCAAAGCCACATTATCAATTTTCAACCCTTTCTGACTTCATTTGTTATTTTCCATGCATTTACTGATTTTTAGAGCTATAAGACCCTGAAATTGAAAAGCACTACAAATGAACTCTGAAAAGGTTGAAAGTTGGCATGGTATCATCATTTCACCCACATAGCATGTGCAAGAAAGTAGAGAGGGTGACGGCAAAAACCGGATGCACTTCGTGTACAAAACGGACAATCTCTTTTGAAGTATCAGGGTTTCATACGGAAACTCGTCTGTTATACAAAGGGATTTCATTTTTTTGAACTTATTTGAAGTCCATAGTTTTTCTGTGTTCAAAATGCACCATTCGAAGCCACATCATCAATTTTCAACCCTTTCTGACTTCATTTGTTATTTTCCATGCATTTACTGATTTTTTTGACATATAAGACCCTGAAATTCAAAAGCACTACAAATGAACTCTAAAAAGGTTGAAAGTGGTATGGTATCATCATTTCACCCACATAGCATGTGCTAGAAAGTAGAGAGGGTTACGGCAAAAACTGGATGCACTTCGTGTACAAAACGGACAATCTCCTTCGAAGTATCAAGGTTTCATACGGAAACTCGTCTGTTATACAAAGGGATTTCATTTTTTTGAACTTATTTGAATTCCATAGTTTTTTGTGTTCAAAATGCACCATTCGAAGCCACATCATCAATTTTCAACCCTTTCTGACTTCATATGTTATTTCTGATGCATTTACTGATTTTTTTGACCTATAAGACCCTGAAATTCAAAAGCACTACAAATGAACTCTAAAAAGGTTGAAGGTGGTATGGTATCATCATTTCACCCACATAGCATGTGCTAGAAAGTAGAGAGGGTTAGGGCAAAAACTGGATGCACTTCGTGTACAAAACGGACAATCTCTTTCGAAGTATCAGGGTTTCATACGGAAACTCGTCTGTTATACAAAGGGAATTCATTTTTTTGAACTTATTTGAACTCCATAGTTTTTTTGTGTTCAAAATGCACCATTCAAAGCCACATCATCAATTTTCAACCCTTTCTGTCTTCATTTGTTATTTTCCGTGCATTTACTGATTTTTTGAGCTATAAGACCCTGAAATTGAAAAGCACTACAAATGAACTCTGAAAAGGTTGAAAGTTGGCATGGTATCATCATTTCACCCACATAGCATGTGCAAGAAAGTAGTGAGGGTGACGGCAAAAACTGGATGCACTTCGTGTACAAAACGGACAATCTCTTTCGAAGTATCAGGGTTTCATACGGAAACTCGTCTGTTATACAAAGGGAATTCCAGTTTTTTGAACTTATTTGAACTCCATAGTTTTTCTGTGTTCAAAATGCACCATTCAAAGCCACATCATCAATTTTCAACGCTTTCTGACTTCATTTGTTATTTTCCATGCATTTACTGATTTTTTTGAGCTATAAGACCCTGAAATTGAAAAGCACTACAAATGAACTCTGAAAAGGTTGAAAGTGGCATGGTATCATCATTTCACCCACATAGCATGTGCAAGAAAGTAGAGAGGTTTACGGCAAAAACTGGATGCACTTCGTGTACAAAACGGACAATCTCTTTCGAAGTATCAGGGTTTCATACGGAAACTCGTCTGTTATACAAAGGGATTCCATTTTTTGAACTTATTTGAACTCCATAGTTTTTGTGTGTTCAAAATGCACCATTCAAAGCCACATCATCAATTTTCAACCCTTTCTGACTTCATTTGTTATTTTCCATGCATTTACTGATTTTTTGAGCTATAAGACCCTGATATTGAAAAGCACTACAAATGAACTCTGAAAAGGTTGAAAGTTGGCATGGTATCATCATTTCACCCACATAGCATGTGCAAGAAAGTAGAGAGGGTGACGGCAAAAACCGGATGCACTTCGTGTACAAAACGGACAATCTCCTTCGAAGTATCAGGGTTTCATACGGAAACTCGTCTGTTATACAAAGGGATTTCATTTTTTTGAACTTATTTGAATTCCATAGTTTTTCTGTGTTCAAAATGCACCATTCGAAGCCACATCATCAATTTTCAACCCTTTCTGACTTCATATGTTATTTTCCATGCATTTACTGATTTTTTTGACCTATAAGACCCTGAAATTGAAAAGCACTACAAATGAACTCTGGAAAAGGTTGAAAGTGGTATGGTATCATCATTTCACCCACATAGCATGTGCAAGAAAGTAGAGAGGGTTACGGCAAAAACTGGATGCACTTCGTGTACAAAACGGACAATCTCTTTCGAAGTATCAGGGTTTCATACGGAAACTCGTCTGTTATACAAAGGGATAACATTTTTTTGAACTTATTTGAACTCCATAGTTTTTCTGTGTTCAAAATGCACCATTCAAAGCCACATCATCAATTTTCAACCCTTTCTGACTTCATTTGTTATTTTCCATGCATTTACTGATTTTTAGAGCTATAAGACCCTGAAATTGAAGAGCACTACAAATGCACTCTGAAAAGGTTGAAAGTTGGCATGGTATCATCATTTCACCCAGATAGCATGTGCAAGAAAGTAGTGAGGGTGACGGCAAAAACTGGATGCACTTCGTGTACAAAACGGACAATCTCTTTCGAAGTATCAGGGTTTCATACGGAAACTCGTTTGTTATACAAAGGGAATTCATTTTTTTGAACTTATTTGAACTCCATAGTTTTTTGTGTTCAAAATGCACCATTCAAAGCCACACCATCAATTTTCAACCCATTCTGACTTCATTTGTTATTTTCCATGCATTTACTGATTTTTTTGAGCTATAAGACCCTGAAATTGAAAAGCACTACAAATGAACTCTGAAAAGGTTGAAAGTGGCATGGTATCATCATTTCACCCACATAGCAGGTGCAAAAAAGTAGAGAGGGTTACGGCAAAAACAGGATGCACTTCGTGTATAAAACGGACAATCTCTTTCGAAGTATCAGGGTTTCATACGGAAACTCGTCTGTTATACAAAGGGATTCCATTTTTTTGAACTTATTTGAACTCCATAGTTTTTCTGTGTTCAAAATGCACCATTCAAAGCCACATCATCAATTTTCAACCCTTTCTGACTTCATTTGTTATTTTCCATGCATTTACTGATTTTTAGAGCTATAAGACCCTGAAATTGAAGAGCACTACAAATGCACTCTGAAAAGGTTGAAAGTTGGCATGGTATCATCATTTCACCCACATAGCATGTGCAAGAAAGTAGTGAGGGTGACGGCAAAAACTGGATGCACTTCGTGTACAAAACGGACAATCTCTTTCGAAGTATCAGGGTTTCATACGGAAACTCGTTTGTTATACAAAGGGAATTCATTTTTTTGAACTTATTTGAACTCCATAGTTTTTTGTGTTCAAAATGCACCATTCAAAGCCACACCATCAATTTTCAACCCATTCTGACTTCATTTGTTATTTTCCATGCATTTACTGATTTTTTTGAGCTATAAGACCCTGAAATTGAAAAGCACTACAAATGAACTCTGAAAAGGTTGAAAGTGGCATGGTATCATCATTTCACCCACATAGCAGGTGCAAAAAAGTAGAGAGGGTTACGGCAAAAACAGGATGCACTTCGTGTATAAAACGGACAATCTCTTTCGAAGTATCAGGGTTTCATACGGAAACTCGTCTGTTATACAAAGGGATTCCATTTTTTTGAACTTATTTGAACTCCATAGTTTTTTTGTGTTCTAAATGCACCATTCAAAACAACATCATCAATTTTCAACCCTTTCTGACTTCATTTGTTATTTTCCATGCATTTACTGATTTTTTGAGCTATAAGGCCCTGAAATTGAATAGCACTACAAATGAACTCTGAAAAGGTTGAAAGTTGGCATGGTATCATCATTTCACCCACATAGCATGTGCAAGAAAGTAGTGAGGGTGACGGCAAAAACCGGATGCACTTTGTGTACAAAACGGACAATCTCTTTTGAAGTATCAGGGTTTCATACGAAAACTCTTCTGTTATACAAAGGGATTCCATTTTTTTGAACTTATTTGAACACCATAGTTTTTCTGTGTTTAAAATGCACCATTCAAAGCCACATCATCAATTTTCAACCCTTTCTGACTTCATTTGTTATTTTCCATGGATTTACTGATTTTTTTGAGCTATAAGACCCTTAAATTGAAAAGCACTACAAATGAACTCTGAAAAGGTTGAAAGTTGGCATGGTATCATCATTTCGCCCACATAGCATGTGCTAGAAAGTAGAGAGGGTTACGACAAAAACTGGATGCACTTCGTGTACAAAACGGACAATCTCCTTCGAAGTATCAGGGTTTCATATGGAAACTCGTCTGTTATACAAAGGGATTTCATTCTTTTGAACTTATTTGAACTCCATAGTTTTTCTGTGTTCAAAATGCACCATTCGAAGCCACATCATCAATTTTCAACCCTTTCTGACTTCATATGTTATTTTCCATGCATTTACTAATTTTTTTGACGTATAAGACCCTGAAATTCAAAAGCACTACAAATGAACTCTGAAAAAGGTTGAAAGTTGTATGGTATCATCATTTCACCCACATAGCATGTGCTAGAAAGTAGAGAGGGTTACGGCAAAAACTGAATGCACTTGGTGTACAAAACGGACAATCTCTTTCGAAGCATCAAGGTTTCATACGGAAACTCGTCTGTTATACAAAGGGATTCCATTTTTTTGAACTTATTTGAACTCCATAGTTTTTTGTGTTCAAAATGCACCATTCAAAGCCACATCATCAATTTTCAACCCTTTCTGACTTCATTTGTTATTTTCCATGCATTTACTGATTTTTAGAGCTATAAGACCCTGAAATTGAAAAGCACTACAAATGAACTCTGACAAGGTTGAAAGTTGGCATGGTATCATCATTTCACCCACATAGCATGTGCAAGAAAGTAGTGAGGGTGACGGCAAAAACCGGATGCACTTCGTGTACAAAACAGACAATCTCTTTCGAAGTATCAGGGTTTCATACGGAAACTCGTCTGTTATACAAAGGGAATTCAATTTTCTGAACTTATTTGAACTCCATAGTTTTTTTGTGTTCAAAATGCACCATTCAATGCCACATCATCAATTTTCAACCCTTTCTGACTTCATTTGTTATTTTCCATGCATTTACTGATTTTTTTGAGCTATAAGAACCTGAAATTGAAAAGCACTACAAATGAACTTTGAAAAGGTTGAAAGTTGGCATGGTATCATCATTTCACCCACATAGCATGTGGAAGAAAGTAGAGAGGGTTACGGCAAAAACTGGATGCACTTCGTGTACAAAACGGACAATCTCTTTCGAAGTATCAGGGTTTCATACGGAAACTCGTCTGTTATATAAAGGGATTTCATTTTTTTGAACTTATTTGAACTCCATAGTTTTTCTGTGTTCAAAATGCACCATTCGAAGCCACATCATCAATTTTCAACCCTTTCTGACTTCATATGTTATTTTCCATGCATTCACTGATTTTTCTGAGCTATAAGACCCTGAAATTGAAAAGCACTACAAACGAACTCTGAAACGGTTGAAAGTTGGCATGGTATCATCATTTAACCCACATAGCATGTGCAAGAAATCAGAGAGGGTTACGGCAAAAACTGGATGCACTTCGTGTACAAAACGGACAATCTCTTTCGAAGTATCAGGGTTTCATACGGAAACTCGTCTGTTATACAAAGGGAATTCCAGTTTTTTGGACTTATTTGAACTCCATAGTTTTTCTGTGTTCAAAATGCACCATTCAAAGCCACATCATCAATTTTCAACGCTTTCTGACTTCATTTGTTATTTTCCATGCATTTACTGATGTTTTTGAGCTATAAGACCCTGAAATTGAAAAGCACTACAAATGAACTCTGAAAAGGTTGAAAGTGGCATGGTATCATCATTTCACCCACATAGCATGTGCAAGAAAGTAGAGAGGTTTACGGCAAAAACTGGATGCACTTCGTGTACAAAACGGACAATCTCTTTCGAAGTATCAGGGTTTCATACGGAAACTCGTCTGTTATACAAAGGGATTCCATTTTTTGAACTTATTTGAACTCCATAGTTTTTGTGTGTTCAAAATGCACCATTCAAAGCCACATCATCAATTTTCAACCCTTTCTGACTTCATTTGTTATTTTCCATGCATTTACTGATTTTTTGAGCTATAAGACCCTGAAATTGAAAAGCACTACAAATGAACTCTGAAAAGGTTGAAAGTTGGCATGGTATCATCATTTCACCCACATAGCATGTGCAAGAAAGTAGAGAGGGTGACGGCAAAAACCGGATGCACTTCGTGTACAAAACGGACAATCTCCTTCGAAGTATCAGGGTTTCATACGGAAACTCGTCTGTTATACAAAGGGATTTCATTTTTTTGAACTTATTTGAATTCCATAGTTTTTCTGTGTTCAAAATGCACCATTCGAAGCCACATCATCAATTTTCAACCCTTTCTGACTTCATATGTTATTTTCCATGCATTTACTGATTTTTTTGACCTATAAGACCCTGAAATTGAAAAGCACTACAAATGAACTCTGGAAAAGGTTGAAAGTGGTATGGTATCATCATTTCACCCACATAGCATGTGCTAGAAAGTAGAGAGGCTTACGGCAAAAACTTGATGCACTTCGTGTACAAAACGGACAATCTCTTTCGAAGTATCAAGGTTTCATACGGAAACTCGTCTGTTATACAAAGGGATTCCATTTTTTTGTACTTATTTGAACTCCATAGTTTTTTTGTGTTCAAAATGCACCATTCAAAGCCACGTCATCAATTTTCAACCCTTTCTGACTTCATTTGTTATTTTCATGCATTTACTGATTTTTAGAGCTATAAGACCCTGAAATTGAAAAGCACTACAAATGAACTCTGAAAAGGTTGAAAGTTGGCATGGTATCATCATTTCACCCACATAGCATGTGCAAGAAAGTAGTGAGGGTGACGGCAAAAACTGGATGCACTTCGTGTACAAAACGGACAATCTCTTTCGAAGTATCAGGGTTTCATACGGAAACTCGTGTGTTATACAAAGGGAATTCATTTTTTTGAACTTATTTGAAATCCATAGTTTTTTTGTGTTCAAAATGCACCATTCAAAGCCACATCATCAATTTCAACCCTTTCTGACTTCATTTGTTATTTTCCATGCATTTACTGATTTTTTTGAGCTATAAGACCCTGAAATTGAAAAGCACTACAAATGCACTCTGAAAAGGTTGAAAGTGGCATGGTATCATCATTTCACCCACATAGCAGGTGCAAAAAAGTAGAGAGGGTTACGGCAAAAACAGGATGCACTTCGTGTATAAAACGGACAATCTCTTTCGAAGTATCAGGGTTTCATACGGAAACTCGTCTGTTATACAAAGGGATTCCATTTTTTTGAACTTATTTGAACTCCATAGTTTTTTTGTGTTCTAAATGCACCATTCAAAACAACATCATCAATTTTCAACCCTTTCTGACTTCATTTGTTATTTTCCATGCATTTACTGATTTTTTGAGCTATAAGACCCTGAAATTGAAAAGCACTACAAATGAACTCTGAAAAGGTTGAAAGTTGGCATGGTATCATCATTTCACCCACATAGCATGTGCAAGAAAGTAGTGAGGGTGACGGCAAAAACCGGATGCACTTCGTGTACAAAATGGACAATCTCTTTTGAAGTATCAGGGTTTCATACGAAAACTCTTCTGTTATACAAAGGGATTCCATTTTTTTGAACTTATTTGAACACCATAGTTTTTCTGTGTTCAAAATGCACCATTCAAAGCCACATCATCAATTTTCAACCCTTTCTGACTTCATTTGTTATTTTCCATGGATTTACTGATTTTTTTGAGCTATAAGACCCTTAAATTGAAAAGCACTACAAATGAACTATGAAAAGGTTGAAAGTTGGCATGGTATCATCATTTCACCCACATAGCATGCGCTGGAAAGTAGAGAGGGTTACGACAAAAACTGGATGCACTTCGTTTACAAAACGGACAATCTCCTTCGAAGTATCAGGGTTTCATATGGAAACTCGTCTGTTATACAAAGGGATTTCATTCTTTTGAACTTATTTGAACTCCATAGTTTTTCTGTGTTCAAAATGCACCATTCGAAGCCACATCATCAATTTTCAACCCTTTCTGACTTCATATGTTATTTTCCATGCATTTACTAATTTTTTTGACCTATAAGACCCTGAAATTCAAAAGCACTACAAATGAACTCTGAAAAAGGTTGAAAGTGGTATGGTATCATCATTTCACCCACATAGCATGTGCTAGAAAGTAGAGAGGGTTACGGCAAAAACTGGATGCACTTGGTGTACAAAACGGACAATCTCTTTCGAAGCATCAAGGTTTCATACGGAAACTCGTCTGTTATACAAAGGGATTCCATTTTTTTGAACTTATTTGAACTCCATAGTTTTTTGTGTTCAAAATGCACCATTCAAAGCCACATCATCAATTTTCAACCCTTTCTGACTTCATTTGTTATTTTCCATGCATTTACTGATTTTTAGAGCTATAAGACCCTGAAATTGAAAAGCACTACAAATGAACTCTGACAAGGTTGAAAGTTGGCATGGTATCATCATTTCACCCACGTAGCATGTGCAAGAAAGTAGTGAGGGTGACGGCAAAAACCGGATGCACTTCGTGTACAAAACGGACAATCTCTTTCGAAGTATCAGGGTTTCATACGGAAACTCGTCTGTTATACAAAGGGAATTCAATTTTCTGAACTTATTTGAACTCCATAGTTTTTTGTGTTCAAAATGCACCATTCAATGCCACATCATCAATTTTCAACCCTTTCTGACTTCATTTGTTATTTTCCATGCATTTACTGATTTTTTTGAGCTATAAGAACCTGAAATTGAAAAGCACTACAAATGAACTTTGAAAAGGTTGAAAGTTGGCATGGTATCATCATTTCACCCACATAGCATGTGGAAGAAAGTAGAGAGGGTTACGGCAAAAACTGGATGCACTTCGTGTACAAAACGGACAATCTCTTTCGAAGTATCAGGGTTTCATACGGAAACTCGTCTGTTATATAAAGGGATTTCATTTTTTTGAACTTATTTGAACACCATAGTTTTTCTGTGTTCAAAATGCACCATTCGAAGCCACATCATCAATTTTCAACCCTTTCTGACTTCATATGTTATTTTCCATGCATTCACTGATTTTTCTGAGCTATAAGACCCTGAAATTGAAAAGCACTACAAACGAACTCTGAAACGGTTGAAAGTTGGCATGGTATCATCATTTAACCCACATAGCATGTGCAAGAAATCAGAGAGGGTTACGGCAAAAACTGGATGCACTTCGTGTACAAAACGGACAATCTCTTTCGAAGTATCAGGGTTTCATACGGAAACTCGTCTGTTATACAAAGGGATTCCATTTTTTTGAACTTATTTGAAGTCCATAGTTTATTTGTGTTCAAAATGCACCAGTCAAAGCCACATCATCAATTTTCAATCCTTTCTGTCTTCATTTGTTATTTTCCATGCATTTACTGATTTTTTTGAGCTATAAGACCCTGATATTGAAAAGCACTACAAATGAACTCTGAAAAGGTTGAAAGTTGGCATGGTATCATCATTTCACCCACATAGCATGTGCAAGAAAGTAGTGAGGTTTACGGCAAAAACCGGATGCACTTCGTGTACAAAACGGACAATCCCTTTCGAAGTATCAGGGTTTCATACGGAAACTCGTCTGTTATACAAAGGGATTTCATTTTTTTGAACTTATTTGAACTCCATATTTTTTCTGTGTTCAAAATGCACCATTCAAAGCCACATCGTCAATTTTCAACCCTTTCTGACTTCATTTGTTATTTTCCATGCATTTACTGATTTTTTTGAGCTATAAGACCCTTAAATTGAAAAGCACAACAAATGAACTCTAAAAAGGTTGAAAGTTGGCATGGTATCATCATTTCACCCACATAGCATGTGCTAGAAAGTAGAGAGGGTTACGGCAAAAACTTGATGCACTTCGTGTACAAAACGGACAATCTCCTTCGAAGTATCAGGGTTTCATACGGAAACTCATCTGTTATACAAAGGAATTTCATTTTTTTGAACGTATTTGAACTCCATAGTTTTTCTGTGTTCAAAATGCACCATTCGAAGCCACATCATCAATTTTCAACCCTTTCTGACTTCATATGTTATTTTCCATGCATTTACTGATTTTTTTGACCTATAAGACCCTGAAATTGAAAAGCACTACAAATGAACTCTGAAAAGGTTGAAAGTTGGCATGGTATCATCATTTCAACCACATAGCATGTGCAAGAAAGTAGTGAGGGTTACGGCAAAAACTGGATGCACTTCGTGTACAAAACGGACAATCTCTTTCGAAGTATCAGGGTTTCATACGGAAACTCGTCTGTTATACAAAGGGATTCCATTTTTTTGAACTTATTTGAAGTCCATAGTTCATTTGTGTTCAAAATGCACCATTCAAAGCCACATCATCAATTTTCAACCCTTTCTGTCTTCATTTTTTTCCATGCATTTACTGATTTTTTGAGCTATAAGACCCTGAAATTGAAAAGCACTACAAATGAACTCTGAAAAGGTTGAAAGTTGGCATGGTATCATCATTTCACCCACATAGCATGTGCAAGAAAGTAGTGAGGGTGACGGCAAAAACCGGATGCACTTCGTGTACAAAACGGACAATCCCTTTCGAAGTATCAGGGTTTCATACGGAAACTCGTCTGTTATACAAAGGGATTTCATTTTTTTGAACTTATTTGAACTCCATAGTGTTTCTGTGTTCAAAATGCACCATTCAAAGCCACATCATCAATTTTCAACCCTTTCTGACTTCATTTGTTATTTTCCATGCATTTACTGATTTTTTTGAGCTATAAGACCCTGATATTGAAAAGCACTACAAATGAACTCTGAAAAGGTTGAAAGTTGGCATGGTATCATAATTTCACCCACATAGCATGTGCAAGAAAGTAGAGAGGGTTACGGCAAAAACTGGATGCACTTCGTGTACAAAACGGACAATCTCTTTCGAAGTATCAGGGTTTCATACGGAAACTCGTCTGTTATATAAAGGGATTTCATTTTTTTGAACTTATTTGAACTCCATAGTTTTTCTGTGTTCAAAATGCACCATTCGAAGCCACATCATCAATTTTCAACCCTTTCTGACTTCATATGTTATTTTCCATGCATTCACTGATTTTTCTGAGCTATAAGACCCTGAAATTGAAAAGCACTACAAACGAACTCTGAAACGGTTGAAAGTTGGCATGGTATCATCATTTAACCCACATAGCATGTGCAAGAAATCAGAGAGGGTTACGGCAAAAACTGGATGCACTTCGTGTACAAAACGGACAATCTCTTTCGAAGTATCAGGGTTTCATACGGAAACTCGTCTGTTATACAAAGGGATTCCATTTTTTTGAACTTATTTGAAGTCCATAGTTTATTTGTGTTCAAAATGCACCATTCAAAGCCCCATCATCAATTTTCAATCCTTTCTGTCTTCATTTGTTTTTTTCCATGCATTTACTGATTTTTTGAGCTATAAGACCCTGATATTGAAAAGCACTACAAATGAACTCTGAAAAGGTTGAAAGTTGGCATGGTATCATCATTTGAACCACATAGCATGTGCAAGAAAGTAGTGAGGGTTACGGCAAAAACTGGATGCACTTCGTGTACAAAACGGACAATCTCTTTCGAAGTATCAGGGTTTCATACGGAAACTCGTCTGTTATACAAAGGGATTTCATTTTTTTGAACTTATTTTAACTCCATTTTTTTTTGTTCAAAATGCACCATTCAAAGCCACATCATCAATTTTCAACGCTTTCTGACTTCATTTGGTATTTTCCATGCATTTACTGATTTTTTGAGCTATAAGACCCTGAAATTGAAAAGCACTACAAATGAACTCTGAAAAGGTTGAAAGTTGGCATGGTATCATCATTTCACCCACATAGCATGTGCAAGAAAGTAGTGAGGGTGACGGCAAAAACCGGATGCACTTCGTGTACAAAACGGACAATCCCTTTCGAAGTATCAGGGTTACATACGGAAACTCGTCTGTTATACAAAGGGATTTCATTTTTGAACTTATTTGAACTCCATATTTTTTTCTGTGTTCAAAATGCACCATTCAAAGCCACATCGTCAATTTTCAACCCTTTCTGACTTCATTTGTTATTTTCCATGCATTTACTGATTTTTTTGAGCTATAAGACCCTTAAATTGAAAAGCACAACAAATGAACTCTAAAAAGGTTGAAAGTTGGCATGGTATCATCATTTCACCCACATAGCATGTGCTAGAAAGTAGAGAGGGTTACGGCAAAAACTTGATGCACTTCGTGTACAAAACGGACAATCTCCTTCGAAGTATCGGGGTTTCATACGGAAACTCATGTGTTATACAAAGGAATTTCATTTTTTTGAACGTATTTGAACTCCATAGTTTTTCTGTGTTCAAAATGCACCATTCGAAGCCACATCATCAATTTTCAACCCTTTCTGACTTCATATGTTATTTTCCATGCATTTACTGATTTTTTTGACCTATAAGACCCTGAAATTCAAAAGCACTACAAATGAACTCTGAAAAGGTTGAAAGTGGTATGGTATCATCATTTCACCCACATAGCATGTGCAAGAAAGTAGAGACAGTTACGACAAAAACTGGATGCACTTCGTGTACAAAACGGACAATCTCTTTCGAAGTATCAGGGTTTCATACGGAAACTCCTCTGTTATACAAAGGGATTTCATTTTTTTGAACTTATTTGAACTCCATAGTTTTTCTGTGTTCAAAATGCACCATTCGAAGCCACATCATCAATTTTCAACCCTTTCTGACTTCATATGTTATTTTCCATGCATTCACTGATTTTTCTGAGCTATAAGACCCTGAAATTGAAAAGCACTAGAAACGAACTCTGAAACGGTTGACAGTTGGCATGGTATCATCACTTAACCCACATAGCATGTGCAAGAAATCAGAGAGGGTTACGGCAAAAACTGGATGCACTTCGTGTACCAAACGGACAATCTCTTTCGAAGTATCAGGGTTTCATACGGAAACTCGTCTGTTATACAAAGGGATTCCATTTTTTTGAACTTATTTGAAGTCCATAGTTTATTTGTGTTCAAAATGCACCATTCAAAGCCACATCATCAATTTTCAACCCTTTCTGTCTTCATTTGTTTTTTTCCATGCATTTACTGATTTTTTGAGCTATAAGACCCTGATATTGAAAAGCACTACAAATGAACTCTGAAAAGGTTGAAAGTTGGCATGGTATCATCATTTCAACCACATAGCATGTGCAAGAAAGTAGTGAGGGTTACGGCAAAAACTGGATGCACTTCGTGTACAAAACGGACAATCTCTTTCGAAGTATCAGGGTTTCATACGGAAACTCGTCTGTTATACAAAGGGATTCCATTTTTTTGAACTTATTTGAAGTCCATAGTTCATTTGTGTTCAAAATGCACCATTCAAAGCCACATCATCAATTTTCAACCCTTTCTGTCTTCATTTTTTTTTCCATGCATTTACTGATTTTTTGAGCTATAAGACCCTAAAATTGAAAAGCACTACAACTGAACTCTGAAAAGGTTGAAAGTTGGCATGGTATCATCATTTCACCCACATAGCATGTGCAAGAAAGTAGTGAGGGTGACGGCAAAAACCGGATGCACTTCGTGTACAAAACGGACAATCCCTTTCGAAGTATCAGGGTTTCATACGGAAACTCGTCTGTTATACAAAGGGATTTCATTTTTTTTGAACTTATTTGAACTCCATAGTGTTTCTGTGTTCAAAATGCACCATTCAAAGCCACATCATCAATTTTCAACCCTTTCTGACTTCATTTGTTATTTTCCATGCATTTACTGATTTTTTTGAGCTATAAGACCCTTAAATTGAAAAGCACTTACAAATGAACTCTAAAAAGGTTGAAAGTTGGCATGGTATCATCATTTCACCCACATAGCATGTGCTAGAAAGTAGAGAGGGTTACGGCAAAAACTTGATGCACTTCGTGTACAAAACGGAAAATCTCCTTCGAAGTATCAGGGTTTCATACGGAAACTCATCTGTTATACAAAGGAATTTCATTTTTTTGAACGTATTTGAACTCCATAGTTTTTCTGTGTTCAAAATGCACCATTCGAAGCCACATCATCAATTTTCAACCCTTTCTGACTTCATATGTTATTTTCCATGCATTTACTGAATTTTTTGACCTATAAGACCCTGAAATTCAAAAGCACTACAAATGAACTCTGAAAAGGTTGAAAGTGGTATGGTATCATCATTTCACCCACATAGCATGTGCAAGAAAGTAGAGAGAGTTACGGCAAAAACCGGATGCACTTCGTGTACAAAACGGACAATCTCTTTCGAAGTATCAGGGTTTCATATGGAAAATCGTCTGTTATACAAAGGGATTCCATTTTTTGAACTTATTTGAACTCCATAGTTTTTTTGTGTTCAAAATGCACCATTCAAAGCCACATCATCAATTTTCAACCCTTTCTGACTTCATTTCTTATTTTCCATGCATTTACTGATATTTTGAGCTATAAGACCCTGAAATTGAAAAGCACTACAAATGAACTCTGAAAAGGTTGAAAGTTGGCATGGTATCATCATTTCACCCACATAGCATGTGCAAGAAAGTAGAGAGGGTTACGGCAACAACTGGATGCACTTCGTGTACAAAACGGACAATCTCTTTCGAAGTATCAGGGTTTCATACGGAAACTCGTCTGTTATACAAAGGGATTTCATTTTTTGAACTTATTTGAACTCCATAGTTTTTCTGTGTTCAAAATGCACCATTCGAAGCCACATCATCAATTTTCAACCCTTTCTGACTTCATTTGTTATTTTCCATGCATTTACTGATTTTTTTGACCTATAAGACCCTTAAATTGAAAAGCACTACAAATGAACTCTAAAAAGGTTGAAAGTTGGCATGGTATCATCATTTCACCCACATAGCAGGTGCTAGAAAGTAGAGAGGGTTACGGCAAAAACATGATGCACTTCGTGTACAAAACGGACAATCTCCTTCGAAGTATCAGGGTTTCATACGGAAACTCGTCTGTTATACAAAGGAATTTCATTTTTTTTTAACGTATTTGAACTCCATAGTTTTTCTGTGTTCAAAATGCACCATTCGAAGCCACATCATCAATTTTCAACCCTTTCTGACTTCATATGTTATTTTCCATGCATTTACTGATTTTTTTGACCTATAAGACCCTGAAATTCAAAAGCACTACAAATGAACTCTGAAAAGGTTGAAAGTGGTATGGTATCATCATTTCACCCACATAGCATGTGCAAGAAAGTAGAGAGAGTTACGGCAAAAACTGGATGCACTTCGTGTACAAAACGGACAATCTCTTTCGAATTATCAGGGTTTCATACGGAAACTCGTCTGTTATACAAAGGGATTCCATTTTTTTGAACTTATTTGAACTCCATAGTTTTTTTGTGTTCAAATTGCACCATTCAAAGCCACATCATCAATTTTGAACCCTTTCTGACTTCATTTGTTATTTTCCATGCATTTACTGATTTTTTGAGCTATAAGACCCTGAAATTGAAAAGCACTACAAATGAACTCTGAAAAGGTTGAAAGTTGGCATGGTATCATCATTTCACCCACATAGCATGTGCAAGAAAGTAGAGAGGGTTACGGCAACAACTGGATGCACTTCGTGTACAAAACGGACAATCTCTTTCGAAGTATCAGGGTTTCATACGGAAACTCGTCTGTTATACAAAGGGATTTCATTTTTTGAACTTATTTGAACTCCATAGTTTTTCTGTGTTCAAAATGCACCATTCGAAGCCACATCATCAATTTTCAACCCTTTCTGACTTCATATGTTATTTTCCATGCATTTACTGACTTTTCTGAGCTATAAGACCCTGAAATTGAAAAGCACTACAAATGAACTCTGAAAGGTTGAAAGTTGGCATGGTATCATCATTTCACCCACATAGCATGTGCAAGAAAGTAGTGAGGGTTACCGCAAAAACTGGATGCACTTCGTATACAAAATGGACAATCTCTTTCGAAGTATCAGGGTTTCATACGGAAACTTGTCTGTTATGCAAAGGGATTTCATTTTTTTGAACTTATTTTAACTCCATAGTTTTTTTGTGTTCAAAATGCACCATTCAAAGCCACATCATCAATTTTCAACCCTTTCTGACTTCATTTGTTATTTTCCATGCATTTACTGATTTTTTTGAGCTATGAGACCCTTTAATTGAAAAGCACTACAAATGAACTCTGAAAAGGTTGAAAGTTGGCATGGTATCATCATTTCATCCACATAGCATGTGCAAGAAAGTAGAGAGGGTTACAGCAAAAACTGGATGCACTTCGTGTACAAAACGGACAATCTCTTTCGAAGTATCAGGGTTTCATACGGAAACTCGTCTGTTATACAAAGGGATTTCATTTTTTTGAACTTATTTGAACTCCATAGTTTTTCTGTGTTCAAAATGCACCATTCAAACCACATCATCAATTTTCAACCCTTTCTGAATTCATTTGTTATTTTCCATGCATTTACTGATTGTTTTGAGCTATAAGACCCTTAAATTGAAAAGCACTACAAATGAACTCTGAAAAGGTTGAAAGTTGGCATGGTATCATCATTTCACCCACATAGCATGTGCTAGAAAGTAGAGAGGGTTACGGAAAAAACTGGATGCACTTCGTGTACGAAACGGACAATCTCCTTCGAATTATCAGGGTTTCATACGGAAACTCGTCTGTCATACAAAGGGATTTCATTTTTTTGAACTTATTTGAACTCCATAGTATTTCCGTGTTCAAAATGCACCATTCGAAGCCACATCATCAATTTTCAACCCTTTCTGACTTTATATGTTATTTTCCATGCATTTACTGATTTTTTTGAGCTATAAGACCCTTAAGTTGAAAAGCACTACAAATGAACTCTGAAAAGGTTGAAAGTTGGCATGGTATCATCATTTCACCCACATAGCATGTGCTAGAAAGTAGAGAGGGTTACGGCAAAAACTGGATGCACTTCGTGTACAAAACGGACAATCTCCTTCGAAGTATCAGGGTTTCATACAGAAA
>NW_027332597.1:0-22500 GCF_002575655.3 Aegilops tauschii subsp. strangulata
AGTATAGCTATCCTTCCTATGGCACAGCAATCTGGTTTTGCCTGGTTCCGAAACATAATTACTTTTTTATTTTTTTTGTCTATAGGTAAGCTATATGTTATTCAAGGCATCAATAGAAAACCCCATTTTTGTAGGTTCTACTTACTTTTCATTGGCTTCGGAATATATAGAGTAATTCGGAATAGCAGCCAAAATCTTGGGAAAATCTAAGTTAATGATCAATAGGTTTGGATAAATAATTTAGGAAGGATATTCTCATACTGACACAATACAAGGACAAGTATATGTGAAATCTATCCTTTCATAATTCGTAATTCATCCTTGTATTGTTTGTTGGATTAGGTCTAACTTTCTTGACCAAACTGCGAGCGCGGAACTTTACGAGATGAAATAGGGAAAGACAGAAGATAGAATAGAACTTAAAAGGATAATTGAAGTGACTCGTCTTCGAATCTACTTTGGTTGGAGTTCGAAAAAGGAATAAAAATAAAGTAAATTCAAGGAAGAGCTTTCTTTTTTTTTTTAACAGCCCCTTGGCAGGTCGTGGAATGCTTTTGTTCTCCTCTTATTCCATATGGAATACAATCAGTTAAAATAAGAAGGAATAGGGGAATATTCGATCGTTCACTCCAAAACGAGGGTCCTATTGAAAAAGAAATTATCCAAAATAGAAAGAAGTTTTTTTTTCAAATTCAATTGTTTATTTATCTCTTATTCAAAAATTCCCTGAAAATTGAATGAAAAAATGAAATTCAATGGGGTTAGATGATCTAGTTCTTAATATTATTACTTTACTCAATTGACAAATTCCACAACAAATCTCTTGATTCGGAATTAGGGACTCATGTATCATCTGATGAATCCACTTTCTTTTACACTTCTGTATCTTACTCTACCTTGTTTTTTAGTATTATCTAAAATAACTGATGAATTCTGAATTTTCCATAACTTAGGTAAATGCTTTACCAACATATGTAGTGTAGTAAAAAAAAATAAATGGAATTTAACTCTTTCATGCTTACTTTAACTAGTTATTTTGGTTTTCTACTGGCTGCTTTAACTATAACCCCAGCTCTATTTATTGGCTTGAACAAGATACGCCTTATTTGAATTGACTGAATAATTATAATTCAGAAAAGAAAAATCTTTCTTTGGGATTCCTGGCATTCTACGACTCTTTTCCAGACTAATTAGGAATTCTTTTCTTGGTCATTGAGATTCGTGGATAATTTAGAGTACTATTTAGGGATAGATCGTACCTCTTTTTTTATCCCCTCGAACAAATCGAAATGATTGAAGTTTTTCTATTTGGAATCGTCTTAGGCCTAATTCCTATTACTTTAGCGGGATTATTCGTGACTGCGTATTTGCAATACAGGCGTGGGGATCAGTTGGATCTTTGATTGAGTCATTTTTTTTTGATTGACCTCCTCCAGACCAGAGAGGAGGTCAAATTGAAATTGGAGTTACAATTCAATTTTGTTAAGTTATTTTACTCTGCTTCGACATAAAATAGATGGAATCACGCTCTGTAGGATTTGAACCTACGACATCGGGTTTTGGAGACCCGCGTTCTACCGAACTGAACTAAGAGCGCTTTCATTCATTCAAAAAGAAAATCTTTTTCTATTCCTAATGTATCTCACGTACGTATAGTCTCCACAAATTCAAGTTATACCCACTTTACTTTAATTGATCTCGTCGCTACTGCCTATAAAGAAGAAAGAAGTAATAGGTAGGGATGACAGGATTTGAACCTGTGACATTTTGTACCCAAAACAAACGCGCTACCAAGCTGCGCTACATCCCTTTTCCAAATTAAATTGTTGTACAATGCCATTGTACACAATTCCTGTCTTCTTTTCCACATCATAATTTTCTTCTTCTTTCTATTTTCTTCTTCTTTCTTTCTCTATCTATATATAGAACCCTCGTGTCATTTCTTCTTTTTGGTCTCATATAATTAAGGAATTATATACATATAAAATCCAATATAATTTCGCCTATAAAAGAAGGATTACTTTTCCTTGCTAATATATAGGAAGAAGGGGTCATCTTTTTCTTTTTTAGGGATAGGAAAATTTCGTCGATATGGTTCATTTTATATATAGCATAACAATCTTGGGCAAGAGTTTATGATCATATATGTATTCCAACAAGGAAGGAGGATTTTCAATGCGGGATATAAAAACATATCTCTCTGTAGCACCCGTGCTAAGTACTCTATGGTTTGGTGCTTTAGCAGGTTTATTGATAGAAATTAATCGTTTATTCCCAGATGCTTTGTCATTCCCTTTTTTTTAATTCTAGTTATTGCTATGGGAGGGATAGATTTCTTCGTGATATGACAAAATTTGATCCTTTTCAATCTTTTTTTAGTATCGGAAGGAAAAAGAAAGAAAAGATGGATTGGGTTGAACCTCAGAGTCATTAAAAATTTTGTAAACCCCATTTTTGAAAATAGAAATTCAATTTAAAGGGGTACCCAAGCTAAATAAGGCCTCAGAAATCAGAGCATAGAAAAGGTGGGGCTGGCTAATTAAATGAAAGGATTTCGAACCAAAATCTTTGCTAATTCGACAAGGATTGTATTCTTTAATTATTTCTCTATTTTTTATTACTTAATTTAAGAATAAAAAAAAATTATTCTAATGAATTTTATTCTTCTTCTTCGGATTCAAAATAGAAGAATAAAAGAATAAGTAGAAGAATTAAGTTAAGTCAATCCAAAAAGAAAAGGAGGTTCATGGCCAAGGGAAAAGATGTTAGAATCAGAGTTATTTTGGAATGCATCAGTTGTGTTCGAAAAGGTGCCAATGAGGAATCGACGGGGATTTCTAGATATAGTACTCAAAAGAATCGCCACAATACACCCGGACAATTAGAATTCAAAAAATTTTGTCGTTATTGTCGCAAGCATACGACTCATCACGAAATAAAGAAATAGGAACATCGTGTGTTCGATCTTTCCAAACAACAGAAAGAGTAAGAACTTCATATTTAATATATAAAGAAAACATAGTATAGAATACAAAATACAAATCAACTCATCTGATTTCCGGTAGATATTATTTCATATGTATAGAGGGTATTCATATACTATAATATGAATCAAATAAGATATGGATCAAAGAAAAACTACTTCTTCTGGATCCTAAATTAATAAAATAAAGAAGTGAATTTTCAAATTTTCAAATTTTAAATAAGGAATAAATCATGTATACATCTAAACAACCTTTTCTTAAATCTAAGCAACCCTTTAGTAAATCCAAGCAAACTTTTAATAAATCCAAGCAACCCTTTCGTAAATCCAAGCAAACTTTTCGTAAATTCAAGCAACCTTTTCGTAAATCTAAACAACCTTTTCGTAGGCGTCCCCGGATTGGCCCGGGAGATCGAATTGATTATAGAAACATGAGTTTAATTAATAGATTTATTAGTGAACAAGGAAAAATATTATCGAGACGAATAAATAGATTAACCTTGAAACAACAACGATTAATTACTCTTGCTATAAAACAGGCTCGTATTTTATCTTTCTTACCGTTTCGTAACTATGAGAACGAAAAGCAATTTCAAGCCCAGTCAATTTCAATAATTACAGGTTCTAGACCCAGAAAAAATAGACATATTCCTCAATTAACGCAAAAGTACAATTCCAATCGAAACTTAAGAAACAACAACCAAAATTTAAGAAACAACAACCGGAACTTAAGTTCCGATTGTTGATGTTTTATTCGAATTCGAAAGGGCCAGACCTATATATATTATAAAGAAAGTAATCCAGCTCGTTGATTCCTACCACTTAATCTTAATTTATTGTATCTTCCCGGAGAGGGAACTCCGGGAATTCATCTTTTATTATTCCAGTATATTACTTTATTTATACCTTTAATTGATGATCTTTATTTTATTGGAAATCGTGTAAAGATTATTTGGATTTGATACAGCTACTTGTGCAAGCATTTTACGATTAAGAATCAATTTCTTCTTGTACAGGTTGTGTATTAATTTACTATAACTATCGAATACTTTATATACCCGCGTTGCTGCGTTTATCCGAGTGATCCACAAACGACGAAAATCCCTCTTTTGCCTACCTCTATCTCGATGAGAGGAAACAAAAGCTCTTTTTACCTGTTGGGTAATCATTCGATTAAGTCTTAAATGAGCCCCTCTAAAGTTTGAGGCAAATGAACGCATTTTTGTTCGTCGTCTCCGGGCTATATATCCTCGCGGAACTCTGGTCATTGAATCAAATTAACCTTAATGAATAACTAATGATTTCTCTTCTTTTAGCCACCCTTTTTCTCATTAATAACAAAACTAATTATTCCGATATATAAAATATTAATTCCAATGGCTTTTGCTATAGTAACCTTCCCAACCACGATTTTTTATTCCACTCCGTTCAGTTATTTCTATACGAAATAACAAATTCATTCTAATAATACTAAAAAAAATAGTGGGTTCCATCGTTTCTATGGTTCCCTTTTAAACGGTGAGGCCCTCTCTATACACCGGAGCCCTTTCTTTCATCAAAAGGTATTGCGAACTTGTATAGTCCACATTCTTTGGCTCTACCTATCCATTATAGAGTAAATAGCTCTTTTCACAATAAGAGTTATCCATACAGTGACGGTATTTAATTATGAAAGTTGGCTAAGTAGCTGACCCTGTTAGTCCGTTCTTTTAAGATAAAGGAGCATAAGCCTTTTTCTTTTTATTACTATTTCCTCCGCTTAATGGATAACCATTTGCTACCAATGGGAGAATTGCTTCTTATTTCCAATTTAGATAATTGGATTTGCACCAAAGGAAACCATAAATTCCATATACCATAGAAATCTAGGATAGAGAAGCTATATCCTATTCATTGGTACTAATCATGGATACTTCAATTTTTTTTATATTTGTTTGAAGTCATGATCTGAACGAGTCGCACATACACCCTAGCACATGTTCCTCGACGCTGAGGGCATCCTTTAAGCGCGGCCGTTTTTCGAGCATTTCGTATTGGCTGTCTTGCGTTTCTAATAAGTTGTTTAACCGTCGGCATGTTGTATGTATATAGAAAAAAATGGATTGGTTTAGATCCATCTTAACCTGATGATTGCTCATCATGAAGTCTTTCTATTTTCTATTAAATCGAGGAAAACACGAATTTAGCTGTGAAATAACTTTACAAGAAATCCGGACACTACCAATCCTTAAACATTTCTGGAAACCACACTGGATCAGTATCGCAGTGCTTGTCAATCATTTCATCCCCTACAATATCGACAAGTCCATAAGCTTTGGCTTCGTCTGCTGACATAAAAACATCCCTTTCCATGTCTTCGGATACAACCCAAAAAGGCTTGCCTGTTCTTACTGCATAAACCCTTGTGATCATTTCGCGAACTTTGTGTAACTCTTCTACTTCTAGTAAAAATTCTGGTGTCCTTGCCCGATAATAAGCACTAGCAGGTTGGTGAAGCATAATCCTCGCGTGAGGGAATGCTATACGCTTGGTGGGTTCTCCTCCAAGCAGAATGAAGGACGCCATGGAGGCGGCTATTCCGAGGCATATTGTATATATATCTGGTGTCACCGTTTGCATCGTATCAAAAATAGCCATTCCTGAGATTAGCCACCCGCCTGGGGAGTTTATAAACAAAAAAATATCACTAATTCCATCTTCTATACTCAGATATACCATGAGACCTGTAATATGATTCGTGATCTCGCAACGAATCTCTTGACCTAAAAAAAGTGTCCTTTCTCGATACATAACATTGTATAAGTCAACCCAAGTCGCTTCTTCATCTCCAGGAATCCGGTAAGGTACTTTTGGAACACCAATGGGCATATTAGATTAATATTATTAAATTTAAGTAAGAAAACCACACTTTAATATGGAAACGTAAGAATGGAACAGAAAGAAAGAATCCGCAGTTTATTGTCTTAATTTTTATTCTTATTCTATATGAATACTATAGATTCTATTAATACGTAGATTGAAAGGTTATACATATAAGGAATGTAAGACAGATTGAATAAAGAAAAAGGAATGGGTGATTCGAATGCTAAACAAAGAGGGGTAGCGATCTATTCTTCGTTTTTTCCAAATTGGCCAAGTTACCCATTGCATATTGGCACTTATCGAGTATAGAATAGATCTGCTTCTCTTTCTTCTTATGAACAGAATTGGCTTCTTATTTTTAATGGAATGAAATAAATATTCGCGCTTTCTGACACAGAATCCCCTAGAAGGGTTAGGTACATAGGATATGGATAGTCTTTTTCAATGCGATAAAATAAAGCGACATCGTGTCTATTTTTCTTTGCTAAAGGGGTATTTCCATGGGTTTGCCTTGGTATCGTGTTCATACTGTCGTATTGAATGATCCGGGTCGATTGCTTGCGGTGCATATAATGCACACAGCTCTAGTTTCTGGTTGGGCTGGCTCAATGGCTTTATACGAATTAGCAGTTTTTGATCCCTCTGATCCTGTTCTGGATCCAATGTGGAGACAAGGTATGTTCGTAATTCCCTTCATGACTCGTTTAGGAATAACGGATTCGTGGGGTGGTTGGAGTATTTCAGGAGGAACTGTAACAAATCCGGGTATTTGGAGTTATGAAGGTGTGGCAGGTACGCATATTGTGTTTTCTGGCTTGTGTTTCTTGGCAGCGATCTGGCATTGGGTATATTGGGACCTAGAAATATTCTCTGATGAGCGGACGGGAAAACCCTCTTTGGATTTGCCCAAGATCTTTGGAATTCATTTATTTCTTGCAGGGGTGGCTTGCTTTGGCTTTGGGGCATTTCATGTAACGGGTTTGTATGGTCCTGGGATATGGGTATCCGATCCTTATGGACTAACTGGAAAAGTACAAGCTGTAAATCCAGCGTGGGGTGCAGAAGGTTTTGATCCTTTTGTTCCGGGGGGAATAGCTTCTCATCATATTGCTGCGGGTACATTGGGTATATTAGCGGGCTTATTCCATCTTAGTGTCCGTCCGCCTCAACGTCTATATAAAGGATTACGTATGGGCAATATTGAAACTGTACTTTCCAGTAGTATCGCTGCTGTTTTTTTTGCAGCTTTCGTAGTTGCTGGAACTATGTGGTATGGGTCAGCAACGACCCCAATCGAATTATTTGGGCCTACTCGTTATCAGTGGGATCAGGGATACTTTCAGCAAGAAATATATCGAAGAGTTAGCAATGGTTTAGCCGAAAATCTTAGTTTATCAGAAGCTTGGTCTAAAATTCCCGAAAAATTAGCCTTTTATGATTATATTGGTAATAATCCGGCAAAAGGGGGATTATTCAGAGCAGGCTCAATGGACAATGGGGATGGAATAGCTGTTGGATGGTTAGGACATCCCGTCTTTAGAGATAAAGAAGGACGTGAGCTTTTTGTACGCCGTATGCCTACTTTTTTTGAAACATTTCCGGTTGTTTTGGTAGATGAGGAGGGAATTGTTAGAGCAGACGTTCCTTTTAGAAGAGCAGAATCCAAATATAGTGTTGAACAAGTAGGTGTAACGGTGGAGTTCTATGGTGGCGAACTTAATGGAGTAAGTTATTCTGATCCTGCTACTGTAAAAAAATATGCGAGGCGTTCTCAATTAGGGGAAATTTTTGAATTAGACCGGGCTACTTTGAAATCTGATGGTGTTTTTCGCAGCAGTCCAAGGGGTTGGTTCACTTTTGGTCATGCTACCTTTGCTTTGCTCTTCTTTTTCGGACACATTTGGCATGGCGCTAGAACATTGTTCCGAGATGTTTTTGCTGGTATTGATCCAGATTTGGATGCTCAAGTGGAATTTGGAACATTCCAAAAAGTGGGAGATCCAACTACAAGGAAACAGGCAGTCTGATACACATTGTTATAGTATCTTTCACCTCTCTTTTTTGATTTGACATGGGAAACATCTCCCATCCTTTCTTTGACTCTTTTTCTTTCTTTATATGGGAAATTCTCCCAAATGACAAATGAATAGGTGTGGAAGTTATAATTGTAAATAAACCAGGATCGAATCTATGGAAGCATTGGTTTATACGTTCCTTTTAGTTTCGACTTTAGGGATAATTTTTTTCGCTATCTTCTTCCGAGAACCACCTAAGGTTCCACCAACTCCAACTAAAAGAATAAAATAATTTCATTTAAGTAAGAAGTCCCCCTATCTGGGAGACTTCTTACTTAAATTAGTCTCCGTGTTCTTCGAATGGATCTCTTAATTGTTGAGAGGGTTGCCCAAACGCGGTATATAAGGCATACCCAGTAAAGCTTACAAGTAAACCAGATATGGAGATGGCGACTAAAGTTGCTGTTTCCATTTTTATAGAATTTCAAGATTACAATGGATCTACGAAAAGATCGTGTATTTACAACTACAACGGAATAGTATACAAAGTCAACACCAATGATTAAATAGAATTTATGGCTACACAAACCGTTGAAGATAGTTCTAAACCTAGGCCAAAACGAACTGGTGCAGGTAGTTTACTGAAACCCTTGAATTCGGAATATGGGAAAGTCGCCCCGGGTTGGGGGACTACTCCTTTTATGGGGATCGCAATGGCTTTATTCGCTATATTCCTATCTATCATTTTAGAAATTTATAATTCTTCCGTTTTACTGGACGGAATTTTAACCAATTAGGTTTCTACTAACTAAAACTAGGAAGTCAGAGTTTTTCCATCCAAAAAAGCCTTTCTAGTTTAAGATCTACATTTCTAGATATTATGGTAGTTCGACCGCGGAATTTTTTTGTTTCGGTATCTCTGGAATATGAGTGTGTGACTTGTTAGAATTGATCCTATTGATAATACATAGAAAGGGCCTGTTATCTCTATCAAGATGATTCTAATTCGTCAGATATTATTTATTCTAGTATCTGGAACACGAAATAGATAGAGTGGATCAAAAAAAAATGGAACTATGATTCATACTCACTATTAAGACCTCGCAACCAGACTGAAAAATTCAAGTAGTTCTTAAATAAAAATAAAAAAGAAATTTTCTTCCTTCCAATTTTGTTTGCCCAAAAGACAACTTTTTTTCTCTCGATTTTGTCGAGTCATTACACTGATTCAATAAATGATTATCAAGCGGTTCTTATTCGAAGAACCCTTGCCTTTTGTTTAGCTTGAGACTAAATCATCGTGGCTCTAGTATGAATCTAAGGTTTTAATTGAACTGATTCATAGGATCTCAACAAGATAATTTCTATATTACGCATAAAAAAACAAATCCTTTATAGGGAAGAGAAAAGTCAAGAAGCCTCTAATGACCAACATAAGGGAAAGGAAGAAAGAAAGACGCGCCAACTTGAGATTTTTTGGCATTATCATCACAAAGAAGATATTCCGGATTTTTCTTATTTGATATCTTCAAGGCAAATCGACCCAATTCAGTGGCTGATGAAGTTTTGAACCTTTTTTCTAATATTCGTTGAAAATTTTTGTGTTTCTGCTTGAGCCGTACGAGATGAAATTTTCATATACGGCTCTTAGAGGGGGACTCGGGTTAGTTACCTATCTCAATAAAGTATATGATTGGTTTGAGGAACGTCTTGAGATTCAGGCAATTGCAGATGATATAACTAGTAAATATGTTCCTCCCCATGTCAACATATTTTATTGTTTAGGGGGAATTACACTTACTTGTTTTCTAGTACAAGTCGCTACCGGTTTTGCTATGACTTTTTACTACCGACCAACCGTTACAGAGGCTTTTTCCTCGGTTCAATACATAATGACCGAGGCCAACTTTGGTTGGTTAATCCGATCAGTTCATCGATGGTCAGCAAGTATGATGGTTTTAATGATGATCCTGCATGTATTTCGTGTGTATCTCACAGGGGGATTTAAAAAACCCCGTGAATTAACTTGGGTCACAGGTGTGGTTTTGGCTGTTTTGACTGCATCATTTGGTGTAACTGGTTATTCTTTGCCTTGGGATCAAATTGGCTATTGGGCAGTCAAAATTGTGACAGGTGTACCTGACGCCATTCCGGTAATAGGATCGCCTTTAGTGGAGTTATTACGCGGAAGTGCTAGTGTGGGCCAATCCACTTTGACTCGTTTTTATAGTTTACATACCTTTGTACTGCCTCTGCTTACTGCCGTATTTATGTTAATGCACTTTCCAATGATACGTAAGCAAGGTATTTCGGGTCCTTTATAGGGAAGGCATATCATAGAGAATTATAATTATCATATATCATATCGGGTAGGTTTTGGTATTTCATTGCTACAAGCATGGGTTATTGTAAAATAACACATGTCATTTGGATACTTCTCTTCAACTCCAAAGTATTTTTATACAATACAAATAGTTGAAGTTAATTTTACGAAAGAAAAAAGGCGGATTATGGGAGTGTGTGACTTGAATTATTGATTTGGCCATGCAGATAAAGAATTGGATCTGCCACATTAGAATTCACAACCAAAGGTGTCTCCGCATCCAATCAACATGTAAGTCCCCTACCTAGGAAGGATAGGCTGGTTCACTTGAGGAGAATATCTTCTATGATCATACCGCAACCATGTCATCCATGAACAGGCTCCGTAAGATCCCATAGAGTAGAAATGGAATAAGTCATGTGACATGATCCAGTTCTCTATTTATTACACTTACCTTTTTATTATAGTATGGAAATGCATTCATTTTCTTTGCATCGATTGTGATCCGCAATACTATCGGAGTAAAAGAAGGGATCTAAGGAAGAATGTAGGCTAAACTTTTTGATTTTTTATTAGTAACAAGTAAATATTTTGTTTGGAGGTAAGAAACTTGCGATATTGAGGGGATAAATACCAACTAATCAAGAGACATGAGACAATCCACAAAGCAATTGATCATGATCAAATTTGTAAGCCCACTTGGATATTGAGCATTTACCCATAAGAATAGGATTATTTTCAATGAGTAGTTGTAGGTGCAACTTCGGAAAAGAGAATCTGATAAAGCTTTTCTTGCCTAGAGTCATTGAGTCATTATAAACCTTAATTCTATTAAGGATCTTCCGCGGTCTTATTTCTTTCACTCTTGCTCGAGCCGGATGATGATAAATTCTCATGTCCGGTTCCTTTGGGGGATGGATCCTAAAGAGTTCACCTATCCCAATAACAAAGAAACCAGACTTAAATGATCCTGTATTAAGAGCTAAATTAGCTAAAGGGATGGGACATAATTATTACGGGGAACCCGCATGGCCCAACGATCTTTTATATATTTTTCCAGTAGTAATTCTAGGTACTATTGCATGTAATGTAGGTTTAGCGGTTCTCGAGCCATCAATGATTGGTGAACCGGCAGATCCGTTTGCAACTCCTCTGGAAATATTACCCGAGTGGTACTTCTTTCCCGTGTTTCAAATACTCCGTACGGTACCCAATAAGTTATTGGGCGTTCTTTTAATGGTTTCTGTGCCAACAGGCTTATTGACAGTACCTTTTCTAGAGAATGTCAATAAATTCCAAAATCCATTTCGCCGCCCAGTAGCTACGACCGTTTTTTTAATCGGTACTGTAGTAGCTCTTTGGTTAGGTATTGGAGCAACATTACCCATTGATAAATCATTAACTTTAGGTCTTTTTTAGATATTTTTTGATTCATTCAACCGTGAAGTACCATAGGTATCTAGGAAATAGTTACTTCCAAGTGAATCTTCCCTAGATACCTAAAATCCATTTTATTATGATCCATTTCGCGAAAATATAGATTGTACCAAAGATGCTAAATTGTTTTCTTTTTATTCTAACTCGAAAAAGAAGAAGAAAAAAAATTGCAATGGATTTAAAACGAGAGTTTATTCTTAAGTAAATCAATTGGGAGATGCTTCTCTAGAGTGTCCCATATATGTTTTCTATCTTCCATACGAAAACTGTCAATTCTCAGAAGATCTTCTTCAGTCTTACTCAAAAGGTCCAATAGTGTATGTATATTGGCCCTTTTTAGACAATTATACGTTCTAGAAGTCAATTCTAATTGATCAATAAAAATAGAATTCAATGGAATTCCTTTTTTGTTTTTCTTTAGATTAGTTAATCTTTTTTGAAAAGTAAAAAGGGGTGGAGTAAACCTGTTTTTATTTTCTTCGAAACTAGCGCCCTCTTCCTCCGCGTGTAGAAAAGGAAGAAATAAATCAATCAAATTACGAGAAGCCTCATAAAGTGCTTCCTTAGGGGTTAAACTTCCATTAGTCCATATTTCTAGAAAAAGTATCTCGTGTTTTTCATTTCCATTCCCACAAGAAAAAATACTATAATTCACATTTCGAACAGGCATGGATACAGCATCTATAGGATAACTTCCATCTTGATAGTTCTTTCTGAGTTCTGTCTGATATCCACGATCTCTCTTGATCTGTAAATCAATACAGAAATCAATGGGCTCTGTCAAGTTAGCTATAGGTTGTGCCGTATCAACGATTTCTACGGAAGGCGGTAAGATGATATCTTGAGCAGTTATGTATCTAGGACCTTTGACGCAAATGGATGCGTCTCTAACTCCATAGAGATTACTTCTCAATACAATTTCTTTCAAATTTAGTAAAATTTCTTGTACGGATTCTTCAATACCTGCTATTGTAGAATACTCGTGCGGCACGCTCCCAAATTTTGCACGTGTGATACATGTTCCTTCTATTTCTCCAAGTAAAGCTCTTCGCAAGGCAATACCGACGGTGTCCGCTTGACCTTTTCTAAGCGGGGACAGAATGAAACGACCATAATAAAGGCGCTTACTATCTACTCTTGATTCAACACACTTCCACTGTAGTGTTTGAGTGGATCCTGCTACCTCCTCTCGAACCATAATAGACTAGTATTATTATTTTATCATTGAATCGTTTATTTCTCTTGAAATGAAAGTTGAAAGCGGGTTAATTCTTTTACAGACGTCTTTTTTTAGGCGGTCGACATCCATTATGCGGCATAGGTGTTACATCGCGTATACAACTTAATCGCACACCACTTTTAGCAATGGCTCGTAATGCGGCATCTCTTCCACTACCAGCGCCCTTTACCATAACTTCTGCTCGTTGCAAACCTACTGTACGAATAGCATCTACTGCTGTTCTTTGACCAGCATAGGGTGATGCTTTTCTTGAGCTTTTGAATCCACAAGTACCGGCCGAGGACCAAAAAACCACCCGACCTTGTGGGTCTGTAACAGTTATAATGGTATTGTTGAAACTAGCTTGAACATGAATAACCCCTTTTGTTATTCTACGTGCACTCTTCCGTAAACTAAAACGTGCATTCCTACGTAAACCAATACGCACTTTCTTACGTGAACCAATTTTTGGTATAGCTTTTGCCATATTTTATTATCTCATAAATATGAGTTAGAAATAAAAAAAAGAAAAAAAGATACAAAGATATCCGTTTCAGGGTAAAATAAACCCTTTACTTTAATTATTTTAAATGAAATTATTTTATTTGGAATTGGAACATTTCCGCGGGTACTTTTTTTTACTTTTTAGAAAGTAAAGTTCTTTTTCGAAAGATTACCCCTGTCTTTGTTTATGCTTCGGATTAGAGCAAATGACTCTAATTCGTCCACGCCTACGAATCAGTCGACATTTTGTACAAATTTTACGAACGGAAGCTCTTATTTTCATATTTCCGTATCCTTTTTTAAACTATGAATCTAATCTTTTGGAAAAAATAAGTCTCTTCGCTTGAATTTTAGAACTTAGAATTTATTACCCTAGAAAAAAAAGAAAAACCTAATCCTTTGAATCTTTGGTATCCTTCAAATCTTCGCTATCCTTCAAATCTTCGCTATCCTTCGAGTCTTCGATACGCTTCGAATCCTTATGGGGAAGTCTATAAATTATACGTCCCTTGCTTGAATCATAACGACTTACTTCAATTTTGACCCTATCCCCCATCAGTATTCGTATAGAACTAGACCGTATCTTTCCTGAAATATAGCCTAGGATGATGGTGTCATTCTCTAGCCGAACGCGGAACATTCCATTGGGTAGGGCTTCCGTAACTAAACCTTCGAAAGTTACTTTTGCTTCTCTCGGGTTTTTTTTTTCTCTCCTATTTTTTTTTTCTGTCATATTTTTTTTCTCCTATTTTTCTATTTTTATTTTAAAAATAGGAAGGGCGAGATAGAATTCAAGCACTATAGGCGGGGCGATTACCATATATAACATAAGACTTCTCCCCCAATTCTGTTTAGTCGAGCTTCTCGATCTGTCATTATTCCTCGAGAAGTAGAAAGAATAGCAATTCCCATTCCACCCAAAACTTTAGGAATTCCTTGATAGTTGGTATAAATTCGTAAGCCGGGTCGGCTGATACGCTTTAAAAAGGTTCTTGTTCTATATATTCCTTTTCTAGTCTTTCTCTTTTGATGTCGCAAAGTTGAAACCAAGAAATATCTGTTACGTTCCTGATGTTTCCGAACACTTTCAATAAAACCCTCTCGTAGAAGTATTTTAACAATGTTTTCGGTAATATTTGTAGATACTACTCGAACTGTTCCTTTTTTATTCATGTCCGCATTTCTTATAGAGGTTAGTAAATCAGCAATAGTGTCCTTGCCCATAAGACTCTAATTCTAGGTTCCTCCTAATTTTTCTATAATCAACATGTTTTCTTTTTTTTTTTCATTTTGGATTTTAAAACATATACGTAAAACACAATCTACTAAATTAATTCTTTGGTCTCAATTTCGCCTACTAGTATTTATAATACTTCAGGAGCTAATGAAACTATTTTGGTAAAATTCAATTCTCTCAATTCCTCGGCAATCGCGCCAAAAACTCGAGTTCCTTTTGGATTGCCTTTTTGATCAATTATAACCGCAGCATTGTCATCATAGCGGATTATTATACCGTCTTCGCATTTGAACTCTTTACATGTACGTACAATTACAGCTCGAATTACTTCGGATCTTTCTAGAGGCATTTGGGGCAATGCGTCTTTGATTACAGCAACAATAACATCACCAATACGAGCATATCGCTGATTACCAGCAGCTCCTATGACTCGAATACACATCAATTTTCGAGCTCCACTATTATCTGCTACATTTAAAAGGGTCTGAGGTTGAATCATATTATTTTTTATTTTGATTTCAATTTGTTATTTCAATGCAAAAGGATGAAAGAAATATTGTCTTTCCAGAAAGAAAAACCGGGCATTTTTTTTTATCTTCCATACCCCTTTTAGGGTTCTATATCTCTAATCGAATAAATTGACTTCGTATGGGCATTTTACTGGCAGCTATGGAGATAGCTGCTCTAGCTACAGTTTCAGATACTCCCCCCATTTCATAAAGTATACGACCAGGTTTAACAACGGATACCCAATATTCGGGGGACCCCTTTCCCGAGCCCATACGTGTTTCCGTGGGTCTTAGTGTAACCGGTTTGTCGGGAAATATACGTACCCATATTTTTCCACCACGACGTGCATATCGTGTTATTGCTCTTCGTCCTGCTTCTATCTGTCTCGCCGTGATCCAAGCGGGTTCAAGTGCTTGAAGAGCATATCTACCAAAACAAATACGATTGCCTCGGCAGGATTTTCCTTTCATTCTTCCTCTATGTTGTTTGCGAAATCTGGTTCTTTTGGGGTTATAGTCGATGGTTCTCTTTCTTAGTTCCATCTCTACTGCAAAACTGGACATGAGAGTTTCTTCTCATCCAGCTCCTCGCGAATGGAATGAGAAAGCATGTAAATTTCTCTAATTCATAATATTCAAAAATATTACGGTACGGATAGATACACATTAATAGATAATAGAAAAAGTTCGGTTTTTTTTATATTGAATTTGTTAAAACAGAAAAATATAATATATAGTCAAAAAAGAAGATCTAGAATATATCCAGATGTGTGTGTATATTTATCTAAATTCTATATTTATAGATAATGTAATCCTTCTTAAAAAAATCCTTATTTTTACTCTTATTGAATCGCGGTAAAGTATTCTAATTCAATAAGAATTTCGCGGGCGAATATTTACTCTTTCCTGTCTTATTTGTTAATTTATAAACTTACCAAATAAGACAATTTTTTTGGTTTGTTCCGCCATCCCACCCAATGAAGTGTTAGGATTCTTTTCAATAAAATCCTATGGAATCATAGGTTCTGTCGTTCCCACTGCTTCTCCTTGAATGGTTAGGTCTGAATCCCGCAACGGAGCTTCCAAAAAATTTCTTTCCGAGTTAATTTTCTCAGTTTTATTAACCCGGGCGGCTCTTTATTATTGCTTTAAATTTGTAGTTCTTGTTTCAAGTTACAATTTTTAATTCTCTATTATTTTTATTATATTGATGCTTTATCACATTGCCTTTTATGATGTAATTCATAGACCATACATAGTGGAATCCTATATCTTATTTATTTCCTCTTCCTTCTTTCTATCATCCCTCCCTTTATCCACATCCCTTTAGTTTTGCTTCACAACCTAGAATCCCTTTTCTTTTTTAGAGAAAAAATTGCAGTTGCTACAACTATATGACACATCTACTCATTTATGATAGAGGTATTTATTCATATAGTGACTGTTTCTTAGTTAGGATCTCGACAATACGAAGCAATAGGTTGGTTATTAGTTAATTTTCTATAATTACTAAGTTTTTTTCTTAAAAAAAAGAAAAAAATAACGAGTCACACACTAAGCATAGCAATTATATTAAATGATTTATCAATTTTCATTAAATCTTATAGAAAGAGGTATAATTTCTTCTTTTGCAGGGATTTCAGGAAAAAAGTCTCTTGTCATTTTTTATTCTATCAATGGACAGAATCCGAAGACAAGATTACTTATTCTTCGTCTACGAATATCCAAATTTTTACACCTAATACTCCATAGATAGTCCGAATTGGATAGCAGCAATAATCAATTTTAGCGCGAATTGTTTGGAGGGGAAGTCTACCCTTTTTAATAGATTCGGCGCGTGCAATTTCTTTTCCTCCGAGACGACCCGCAATTTTTACTTTTACTCCCCTTATATCTGCTTTTTTAGTTAATTCAATGGCTTTTTTCATTGCCTTTCGGAATGAAACTCTATTTTTTAATTGGAAAGCTATATATTCTGCAAGAATGTTAGGCTGTCTATAAGGTTCTTTCACTTTTTCGATAGAAATATTAAATCTCTGGTTTACAGAGTTAATTTCCTTTTGTAGATCTTTCTCTAATTCTTCGATTGCTCCTTTTTTCTTTAATAAATTTGGGAATCCAATATGGATTATGACGTGGATCGTATCGATTTCTTTTTGGATTTCTATATGTGTAATTACTTCGGAACTTGAACCTGAGTCCATTTTTCTATTATGTGTAATTACTTCGGAACTTGAGTCTGATTCTATTTTTCTATTCGAGCCCTTTTTCCTATTCTTTTGTATATAGTTCTTGATACAATCCCTTATTTTTTTATCTTCCTGTAGACCTTCAGAATAATTTTTTGGTTGTGCGAACCAAAAGGAATGGTGTTTTTGGGTTGTACCAAGTCTGAAACCGAGTGGATTTATTTTTTGTCCCATATTTTTCTATTCTATATTTTTTTTTACTGGGAATCGAAATCTTAGATGGATCTAAAGGTTATTTAGATTTCTTTACTATATTTAGTACAATTGTTATATGACACATGCTTTTTTTTATGGGGAAACTACGTCCTCGAGCTCGAGGTCTGAATTTCTTCATAATAGTACTCCTACTGACTTCGGCTTTAGTAATAAATAAATTCGCTTTGTCGAAATCCCTATAATGAGTAGCATTTGCGGCTGCCGAATAAACCAACTTTAAGATGGGATAAGATGCTCGATAGGGCATGAGGTTCAGTATCATAACAGTTTCCTCGTAGTAACGCCAGCGAATCTCGTCAAGAACTCTTTGTGCTTTGAAAACAGACATAGGGATACGTTTTTGTGCTTTGAAAACTCTCTCGAACTTAAGTAGACGATCGGTTGGAACTTTCCTTGCGAGTTTCCTTAGCCCACTTTTCTTCTTCTTTATCCTAGGGATATACTTTACTAGTTTGAAACTTGTCATAAATAAGGTTATTCCCCGCCTACCTTTACTTTATTTTGAATCTTTTTTTTCTTCTTAATCTTTCTATTCAGAATTCAGTTAACGACGAGATTTAGTATCCTTTCTTGCATTTTCATAACTCGTGAAATGCCGAGTAGGCACGAATTCCCCCAATTTGCGACCTACCATAGGATTTGTTATGTAAATAGGTATATGTTCCTTTCCATTATGAATCGCGATTGTATGGCCAACCATTGTGGGTAGAATGCTAGATGCCCGGGACCACGTTACTATTGTTTCTTTCTCCTCCTTCATATTGACCTTTTCTATCTTTGCCAATAAATGATGAGCTACAAAAGGATTCGTTTTTTTTCGTGTCACAGCTGATTACTCCTTTTTTCCTTTTTAAAGAGTGGCATTCTATGTCCAATATCTCGATCGAAGTACGGAGGTCAGAATAAATAGAATAATGATCAATGGAAAAAAGCAAAAAATCCTTTAGCTGGATAAGGGGCGGATGTAGCCAAGTGGATCAAGGCAGTGGATTGTGAATCCACCATGCGCGGGTTCAATTCCCGTCGTTCGCCCATCGCATTATTGCAAATTCCAAAAATGCAATTTTCCATATTCCTAGTTACGTATTTACTTACGGCGACGAAGAATAAAACTATCGCTATATTTTTTCCTTTTCCTAGTTCTTCTTCCAAGCGCAGGATAACCCCAAGGGGTTGTGGGTTTTTTTCTACCAATGGGAGCTTTCCCTTCACCGCCCCCATGGGGGTGGTCCACAGGGTTCATAACTACCCCTCTTACTACGGGGCGTTTACCTAGCCAACACTTAGATCCGGCTCTACCCAAACTTTTTTGGTTCACACCCAACATTACCCACTTGTCCGACTGTTGCTAAGCAGTTTTGGGATACTAAACGGACCTCCCCAGATGGTAATCTTAAAGTGGCCGATTTACCCTCTTTTGCAATGAGTTTCGCTACAGCACCTGCTGCTCTAGCTAATTGCCCACCCCTTCCACGTGTGATTTCTATGTTATGCATGGCCGTGCCTAAGGGCATATCGGTTGAAGTAGATTCTTCTTTTCTCTCAAAAAACCCCTTCCCAAACTGTACAAGCTTCTTCCAAAGCATACGGCTTTCTAGATGTATATGACGATCTCTAGACAGATGGATCTTATATGAATCATATGATGAAGTACCACATGAGTGGATATATAGGAAAGGAATCCAAATCTGCCGAATCGCTCATGTTATGATCTTCTACATCCTAGGTCTCTGCGTTCCGTCATCTGGCTTATGTTCTTCATGTAGCATTCAGATCGAATGACTCTATGAAATTACGTCGATACTTCCACATATTATGGGTAACGTAGGAGACATCCCTATTTTCCCCCGGGGGTCTTAATTACCACTGCTTAGCTTTCAATTTGCCTCTGACCATCAAATTAAATGTGAATAACCCGTCCTCCTCTCTTTGAAACAAGGGGCGCTTCCGGTTCTGTGCGTGCTTCAAACAATTTTGTCTTCTCCATATTACCATATCTCTAGAGCCAATAATTTTCTATGAGGAACTACTGAACTCAATCACTTGCTGCCGTTACTCAACAGTTTTCTGTTGAGGTCTATCCCGTAGAGGTAGTCAAATTGGATCAGTGATCGATTTCTAGGTTTCGTCGTAAACCTAATTGGTTACTTCCAATTACGTAAATCAATAGTTCAAACCGCACTCAAAGGTAGGGCATTTCCCATTGATATAGGAACTTTTGTACCAGAAACAATAGTATCTCCAATTATAGCCCCTCTGGGATGTAAAATATATCTCTTCTCACCATCCCCATAGTGTATGAGACAAATGTATGCATTTCGATTAGGGTCGTATTCTATGGTTACGATTCTACCAGATATGTCTTTTTGATTCCGTCGAAAATCTATTTTACGGTATAGGCGCTTATGACCTCCCCCTCTATGCCTTGCGGTAATGATTCCTCTGGAATTACGACCTTTACCACAACGGTGCCGTCCATGGATCAAATTATTTCGTGGATTGGATTTCACTTGCCTGTCTACGGTTCCCTTGCGTGTGCTCGGGATAGGTGTTTTGTATAAATGTTTCGCCGTATTATTAAGTATTCTCCTTTAGTTTTTTTCTCTATCTAGAAGTGGAATAGAATAACCCGGTTGAAGGGTAATGATCATACGTCTGTAATGCATTGTATGGCCCAGAATAGGTCCTATTCTTCTACCTTTTCCAGGTAGTCGATGGCTATTCACAGCTACCACCTTAACACCAAAGAAGAGTTCGACCCAATGCTTTATTTCTGTCTTAGTGAATCCCGATTCGACATTAAAAGTATATTGATTCTTTCCCAATAAACGAAGACTTTTTTCTGTAAATACTGCGTATTTGATTCCATCCATAAATCGACTTTCCCTCCTATGCTCTGAGTTCCAGTATCGATAAGAATTCGAGTTCTTATTGTTCTTATGTTATGGTATGAATATACCATACCAATTCGTTATGTATGGATGATGGATGAGATTCCATGGATAGAGAGCCAGTTCCAATAGACTTATGGAATGTTCCCGTTCGTGTGCATCCAGCAGGAATTGAACCCGCAAATTTACCAATTATGAGTTGGGCGCTTTAACCATTCAGCCATGGATGCTTAACAGGGATCATCGTACATCGTAAATAACCAATTTTCATATAGAAAGACATATCATAGAAAAATGAAATCGAAAATATTCCGAGATGGCAAATATTCGGAGATGACTATGAAAACACCTCTCTGGATCCTCGAATTGAAAGAGAGATTGAGAGGGATCAAGAATCCTAATTCTCGCTATTTGGAATGGATCCAATTCTATTGAGTCTGACTCATAGTGATCATTTCTCTTTAGCAAAGAATGACCTTGGTTATCAAAGGATTGAACAACCGGGATCCATTTACTTATGATACCTAGTTGGCATTGATAACAAGGATCTAATGAATTATGAGTTTAATAGATCCTCTTTAGCAGAAAGACGTATATTCCTTGCTCATTATCAGACAATCACTTATTCCCAAACCTCGTGTGGGACTAATCGTTTTCATTTACCATCTCATGGAAAACCCTTTTCGTTCCGCTTAGCCCTATCGGGTATTTTAGTGATAGGTTCTGTAGGAACTGGACGATCCTATTTGGTCAAATACCTAACGAAAAATTACGATTTTCCTTTCATTAAGGTACGAGGGCTTCTTATTCCACAAGAACGAAAGCACCTTTTCATTCTTTCATATACTAGGGGTTTTTACTTGGAAAAGACAATGTTCCATACTAAAGGATTCGGGTCCATAACCACGAGTTCCAGTGCACTAGATCTTGTAGCACTTAGCAACGAAGCCCTATCCATTAGTATTCCACATAAGAAATCCATTCTAGAAAAAAATACAATTAGATTAGCTCTTCATAGACAAACTTGGGGTTTGCGAGCCAAGGTAAGATCGGCTCGGGATCATGGGACCCTTTTCTATCAGATAGGAGGGGCTCTTGTACAAAATAGACTTACTAAGTAATAACCCCATAGAATCTATCTATATAAAGATAAAGAGGCAATCGTGTCAGGAAGCGGGTTTTTCTTTGGCCAAAAGGTACTTCGAACTTGGAACGAGCATGAAGAGATTAACGAGACTTCTTTCTCTTTTGAGTTTTTCTGGCGGACCTGCCGCGCAAGATCTTTGGTCTTCCCCTGGAACCGATGAAAAAAAGTGGATCGCTTCTTATGTACTCGCTCAGAATGATTCTTCTCTATCTATAGTTCATGGCCTATTAGAAGTAGAAGGTGCTCTGGTGCAATCCTTACCGACAGAAAAAGATTGCAGTCAGGTTGATAATAGTCGAGTGACATTACTTCGTCGGTCCGAACTAAGGAATCTGTTAGAAATGTTTTGAAATGGATATTGTTCTCTCTTTGATCAGGGATTGCTATATGAAAAGAAGTGGAGTTTGAAAAAGGGAACGGAATGCTCAAACCGGAACTGCTAGAGGAACGAATTTTCAATAGCATAACTTGGGCTCCTAGAATATGGCGCCCTTGGGACAATCTATTTGATTGCAGGGTTTTGTTCCGAAGCAAAGATATCCGCGGAGGCCGGTTCGTTCGTCCTATTCTGATATTCAGGACCAAGAGGTACTGGATTCTCTTTCGGATAGGCCCTGAAAGGAGAAGAAAGGCTGAAATGCCAACGGACCTCTGTCTATTCTCTAATTCACCCGATCCGATAGTACCCGTTTTTGGAACGTCCAGTGCCAAAGTCACTGAATGGGTAAGTCACCAATCCAATCCCTTTGACAAATCGGATGTCATATTAGATATCATATTCTATATATATAGAAATATCATAGATAGAATAGACATATAGAATTTTTGGTCGGCAAATTCGAAGGAATCATTGAGTGAAAAAGGAGCAAAGAATGACAAAAGACGAGACTCTACTAGTCTTCACTCTT
>NW_027332597.1:37500-52784 GCF_002575655.3 Aegilops tauschii subsp. strangulata
GAGTCCGAAGCTTCTTTCGTAACTCCCATAATTTCTTCGTAGTGGCTCCGTTCCATGCCTCATTTCATAGGGAAGCCCAAAGTGGCTCTATTTCATTCTATTTCACTTCCTAGCACTTCCTATCATTTAATATCCATCCCTTTGGTCTTATTGACATAAGAGATGTCATTTATAGTCTATCTCTTTCTATATATGGAAAGTCAAGAAATTCTCATCGAAACATCGAGAAATTGTGCATATAGAAAACTCTAAAGAAAGAAAAAAAGGAGACCCATGCCATGATTTTCAAATCTTTTCTATTTAGTAGTCTAAGTTTCTCGATGAGGATAATTAATTCGGTCGTTGTGGTCGGACTCTATTATGGATTTCTGACTACATTCTCCATAGGTCCCTCTTAGATCTTCTTTCTCCAATCTTGGATTAGGGAAGAAGGAGATATTCGCGACTACTGGCGATTTCATTATGGGGCAGCTCATGATCTTCATATCGATCTATTATCCACCTCTGTATCTATTCTTTCTTAGCTAAACAGGTGGAAGATCTATCCAATTTGGTTATATTATATCATGGACTCGAAAAACGGATCTGAATTTGACTGAAATGCACGATCTTCACAGGTATCACTTTTCACGATACCTAAAAGGTGGAATAGCGATTTTCGAACCATTTCCTATAAGAGAATGGTTTCCATTACTTTGAGAAATGGATTCTTATATCAAACTATAGCTATTGCATTAAAGAAGAAAAGAAACTAATAGAAGTCGAAGACGCGGAATGATAGTGAATAGAGAGAAAGATTCTTCTGATTTTCTTGTTTCTATCTACTAGACGCCGTAGAGAATTGAGAATTTTCATGTCTTTCAATTCTCGTACTCGTAATTGGAAAGTTATGGAAGGAGACCCATCATTTTGCAATGAAAACAACATATAAAACTCTGGACAATTTCGAAATCAGGCCAAGCGTCTTAATACATATGCAAAAAAATGCATTATTGGCCCACCATTGATTAGAAGATTTAGCTTGTATGAATCGCTATTGGTTTGATACGAATAATGACAATCGTTTCAGTATGTTAAGGATACAGATGTATCCACAATTCATTTAGAGTTACTTAATAGTCTATTTCTTATACCATATCTCTATCCCGTGAAATTCTCGAGCCAAAAGATGGATGCATATGCTGTGTTTCATTTTGCTAAATGATATCAATTAAATGGTGTATCAATTCCATAAATTGCATATAGCAATAAATAAATCAGCAAAATTCTTTCTAATATTTTAGATAGAAGAAATGTTTCTTCTATCTAAAATATTAGAAAGAATGTACCCTTCTATCCAAATCCAATTTGCATCGATAAAATAAATCCAAATTCCAGTAGTAGATGAATAATTGCAAATTTGTGTGTGTACGAGATTAGAATAACTTCAAAATAACTGACATAATTTTGTATTTTTCCTGATCAGAAAAATACATGAAAAAGAAAGGAGGTAGAAAAATTTTTGGATTTATGGTTAAAGAAGAAAAAGAAGAAAACAGGGGTTCTGTTGAATTTCAAGTATTCAGTTTCACCAATAAGATACGGAGACTTGCTTCACATTTGGAATTACACAAAAAAGATTTTTCATCGGAAAGAGGTCTACGAAGACTTTTGGGAAAACGTCGACGTTTGCTGGCTTATTTGGCAAAGAAAAATAGAGTACGTTATAAGAAATTAATCGGTCAGTTGAATATTCGGGAGCAGTAATTTAATCGTTCAAATTTTTTTCTTGTTTTATTATTTTTTTAGTAGTCTTATAGTAGTCTTAGATTTTTCATTTTGATGAGCCTCGCTTTGAGGAATTCATGGAATAATCCATTTTCATGGAATAATGAATTAAGGAAGAAAGGATATGAGTCTACCGCTTACAAGAAAAGATCTCATGATAGTCAATATGGGCCCTCAACACCCATCAATGCATGGTGTTCTTCGACTGATCGTTACTCTCGATGGTGAGGATGTTATTGATTGTGAACCCATATTAGGCTATTTACACAGAGGAATGGAAAAAATCGCGGAAAACCGAACTATTATACAATACTTACCTTATGTAACAAGGTGGGATTATTTAGCTACTATGTTTACAGAAGCAATAACAGTAAATGCACCAGAATTCTTGGAGAATATTCAAATACCACAAAGAGCCAGCTATATTAGGGTAATTATGTTAGAATTAAGCCGGATAGCTTCTCACTTGCTATGGCTTGGACCTTTTATGGCGGATCTCGGCGCACAGACTCCTTTTTTCTATATTTTTAGAGAGAGAGAATTAATATATGATCTATTTGAAGCTGCTACAGGTATGCGAATGATGCACAATTACTTTCGCATCGGAGGAGTAGCCGCCGATCTACCTTATGGATGGATCGATAAATGTTTAGATTTCTGTGATTATTTTTTACGCGGAGTTGTTGAATATCAACAACTTATTACACAGAATCCAATTTTTTTAGAGCGAGTTGAAGGAGTAGGTTTTATTAGCGGAGAAGAAGCAGTAAATTGGGGCTTATCGGGACCGATGTTACGAGCTTCTGGAATACAATGGGATCTTCGTAAAGTAGATCCTTATGAGTCTTACAACCAATTTGATTGGAAAGTCCAATGGCAAAAAGAAGGGGATTCGTTAGCTCGCTATTTAGTACGAATTGGTGAAATGAGGGAATCCATCAAAATAATTCAACAAGCTGTAGAAAAAATTCCTGGAGGACCTTATGAGAATTTAGAAGTCCGACGCTTTAAGAAAGAAAAGAATTCTGAATGGAATGATTTTGAGTATAAATTTCTTGGTAAAAAACCTTCGCCCAATTTTGAATTGTCAAGACAAGAGCTTTATGTAAGAGTAGAAGCCCCAAAAGGTGAATTAGGGATTTATCTAGTAGGAGATGATAGCCTTTTCCCCTGGAGATGGAAAATCCGTCCACCCGGGTTTATTAATTTGCAAATTCTTCCTCAGCTAGTTAAAAAAATGAAATTGGCTGATATCATGACGATATTAGGTAGTATAGATATCATTATGGGGGAAGTTGATCGTTGAAATGATAATAGATAGGGTAGAGGTAGAAACTATCAATTCTTTTTCGAAATTGGAATTATTAAAAGAAGTCTATGGACTGATATCGATTCTACCCATTTTGACCCTCCTTTTGGGAATAACAATAGAGGTACTCGTAATTGTGTGGTTAGAAAGAGAAATATCTGCGTCGATACAACAACGTATTGGTCCTGAATATGCTGGCCCCCTGGGCCTGCTTCAAGCTATAGCAGATGGGACTAAGCTACTTTTAAAAGAAGATATTCTGCCATCCCGAGGAGATATTTCTTTATTTAGCATTGGACCCTCTATAGCAGTCATATCAGTTTTATTAAGTTTTTTAGTTATCCCTTTGGGATATCATTTTGTTTTAGCCGATCTTAGTATTGGTGTTTTTTTATGGATTGCCATTTCAAGTATAGCTCCTATTGGTCTTCTTATGGCAGGATATAGCTCAAATAATAAATATTCTTTTTCAGGCGGTCTACGAGCTGCTGCTCAATCCATTAGTTATGAAATACCATTAACTTTTTGTGTGCTAGCAATATCTCTACGTGTGATTCGTTAAAATAGATCTTTTTCCTATAAAATCCATTAACTATTTATATTCCTTTTCTTATTTAGTATTTGGGTTGGTAAGTTAAACTAGATAGCTATATGAGTGAAACAAAACAGCTTAAAAATTTGTAGTAAAAAGAAAAAATCTCATTTCCTACGTACAAGAAAAAAGTGGAAGTAAACATAAGCAGTGTAAACTCTTTATCCCAAGGTTGATATTTTTTAATTAGTCATCATATCTTGAAGCGGCCAAGAATAAAGGATTCACGATATGGAATTCCATTACTAGAATACTCCTAGTTATTACTATAACTTAATAATCCATAAGAAGAATCCACCAAAAGTTAGTGAAGGGTTAGGAACACTAAAGTACATAAAGGATTAGTAATGGAAAATCTAAAACATTAGAGATTTTTGCCCATAAAAGGAATCATAATAAGGACTTGCAATTTGTAGAAATTATCAAGTAGTACTTTCTTCGGATTCCGATCCAGAGTATGTTCCCATTCACTTGTTAAGGAAATGGCTATCAAGAACGAATTAACCCTTTATCCATTTTTTCTTTTTGAATACCCCCTCCCTGGGGAAAGAAGAATAGTAAAAAAGATATGGAGTGCACTAGAAAAAATTTTCATTATTTCCTTCCTCTATCCATATTCATGCAGAATTGCTCATGAACTAATACCCAACTCTTTCCATTTATTAATTGAATTCCTATAACAAGTAACAAGTGTTTTATTCCAAGATTAAGTTATTACTGAACAAAGAAAAATTTTCATTATATTATAAAGGATGAGATCAATTCGGAAGCGCTTTTTCTTATTCTAGCAGACGGAATTCCTTTGGTCTAATTTAGGACTTTCAAATCTATTTATTTTATTTTATCTAATTCTATCTACGCCCCAGGGGCTAGGAACAAAACAGTCCTTTCTTTTTTCTGATCATAGAGAAGCCGTATGAAGCTAAGGTTTCATGTACGGTTTTGAAATAGCGGTGGGAACTGTGATGTTATCATCGACTATGATTATCTAACAGTTCAAGTACAGTTGATATAGTTGAAGCACAGTCAAAATACGGTTTTTTTGGATGGAATATTTGGCGTCAGCCTATAGGTTTTCTGGTTTTTTTAATTTCTTCTTTGGCAGAATGTGAAAGATTACCCTTTGATTTACCAGAAGCGGAGGAAGAATTAGTAGCAGGTTACCAAACTGAATATTCCGGTATCAAATATGGTTTATTTTATCTTGTTTCTTACCTAAATTTATTAGTTTCTTCTTTATTTGTAACAGTTCTCTACTTGGGCGGGTGGAATTTCTCTATTCCCTATATATCCTTTTTTGATTTTTTCCAAATGAATAAAGCAGTTGGAATTTTGGAAATGACAATGGGTATATTTATTACATTAACTAAAGCTTATTTATTTCTCTTCATTTCTATCACAATAAGATGGACTTTACCGAGGATGAGAATGGATCAGTTATTAAATCTTGGATGGAAATTTCTTTTACCTATTTCCCTGGGCAATCTCTTATTAACAACCTCTTCTCAACTTGTTTCACTATAAATAAGATAATACAATAATAGTAAGAATATTTTCAACACAAAAGCTCTCTCAAACAAGAGAAAGAAACATATCTTTTTCATAGATATTTAGAATGAATATGTTCCCTATGGTAACTGGGTTCATGAGTTATGGTCAACAAACAATACGTGCTACAAGGTACATAGGTCAAAGTTTCATAACTACCTTATCCCACACAAATCGTTTACCTATAACGATTCACTACCCTTATGAAAAATCAATTACACCAGAGCGTTTCCGAGGGCGAATCCACTTTGAATTTGATAAATGTATTGCTTGTGAAGTATGTGTTCGCGTATGTCCGATAGATTTACCCGTTGTGGATTGGAGATTTGAAAAGGATATTAAAAGAAAACAATTGCTTAATTATAGTATTGATTTCGGAGTTTGTATATTTTGTGGCAATTGTGTTGAGTACTGTCCAACAAGCTGTTTATCAATGACTGAAGAATATGAACTTTCTACCTATGATCGTCATGAATTGAATTACAATCAAATTGCTTTAAGTCGGTTACCAATCTCCATAATGGGAGATTACACAATTCAAACAATTAGGAATTCGTCTGAAAGTAAAATAAACAAAGAAAAATCTTCGAATTCAAGAACGATTACTGATTACTAAACTTTGATTTTGTCTTTTTGTTATAAAAATCTAATAATTCTTTATTAAACTTTAAAATTAAACTATAAAGAAAAACTACTGCTTATTGGAAATTATTTCTTATTTTAAATCAGACTAGATTTTCGTGATATAATATAATTTATAACTATACAGTTTATACACAAAAAAATACCCAAATCCTTTTTTCCTTCCTTGAATCCTTTAGTTTTAGTCAGTTCATGAAAAATTTTATACTATTAATTTCTTTTTATCCATAATGGATTTACCTGGACCAATACATGAGATTCTTATGCTATTTGGGGGATTTGTTCTTCTACTAGGGGGTCTAGGAGTAGTATTACTTACCAACCCCATTTATTCTGCCTTTTCGCTGGGATTAGTTCTTGTTTGTATATCCTTATTCTATTTTTTATTAAATTCCTACTTTGTAGCTGTCGCACAACTTCTTATTTATGTGGGAGCCATAAATGTCTTGATCATATTCGCTGTAATGTTCGTAAATGGCTCAGAATGGTCTAAAGATAAGAATTATTGGACTATTGGAGATGGGTTCACTTCACTCGTTTGTATAACTATTGTTTTTTCGCTAATGACTACTATCCCAGATACGTCGTGGTATGGAATTCTTTGGACTACAAGATCAAACCAAATAGTAGAACAGGGTCTCATAAATAATGTTCAACAAATTGGAATTCATTTAGCAACCGATTTTTATCTTCCGTTTGAACTCATTTCCATAATTCTTCTAGTTTCTTTAATAGGTGCAATTACTATGGCTCGGCAATAAGAAAACTTAGAAAAAGTACAAATTATAAGAATTGCAAATCTAAAATAAATAACTAAAGAATCACAATTTTGATTTAGTAAAATCCATCTACTGCCAACAAATACCTCCTTTATTTTCTCTTTTGTTGTGTAATTGTTCTATTGTAATTAATTGAATCGGTTCAATTCTTGCCCTCATATTGAAATGAATCGAGATTGATAAGGAGTTAGTTAATGATGTTTGAGCATGTACTTTTTTTGAGTGTCTATTTATTTTCGATTGGTATCTATGGATTGATCACAAGCCGAAACATGGTTAGAGCTCTAATATGTCTTGAACTTATACTGAATTCAATTAATCTAAATCTCGTAACATTTTCTGATCTATTTGATAGTCGCCAATTAAAAGGAGATATTTTCGCAATTTTTGTTATAGCCCTTGCGGCTGCTGAAGCCGCTATTGGACTATCCATTCTTTCTTCCATCCATCGTAATAGGAAATCCACTCGTATCAATCAATCTAATTTATTGAATAATTAGAATTTTGAATAATTAGACATAGAATCCTCTAAACAAAGGCGCACATATTAAAATAAATAGAAATCAATACTATTTTCTTAGTATTATTTGAGAATATCCATTTTTTTTAGTAGATTATTGCTTTTTTTAGTAGATTATTGCATAGTATTCTTTTTCACTTAAATGAATTTTTGTATTTGTAATTCATTGATATTGCAATTTGAATATTGCAATAATTTATATTGAAAAGACGATAGCCAATTTATTGGCTAATTCGAATTCGTCTGTACAATTCGTAAAATTCTTTCTTATTTCTTATTGTTGAAATCCAAAATTAAAGTCTCTTGGCTCTCTTCACGCTTTCTCACAAACAGATTAAAAAATAGATTTTTATTTTTGAAGTTTGGATAAACCATTGCTTCGTCTGGTGTCTACAATACATATGACTCATTATAGTACTAATTTCATTTTTACCAGATCGAAAAATTTTATGTTGAAAAGAAAAATTTATAGATCCAATGTCACATTCCGTAAAAATTTACGATACATGTATAGGATGCACTCAATGTGTACGAGCTTGTCCAACAGATGTATTAGAAATGATACCCTGGGATGGATGTAAAGCCAAGCAAATTGCTTCCGCGCCGAGAACCGAAGATTGTGTGGGTTGTAAGAGATGTGAATCTGCCTGCCCGACAGATTTTTTAAGTGTCCGCGTTTATTTAGGGCCTGAAACAACACGTAGCATGGCTCTATCTTATTGATACGTTACAAAAAACTTCACTCGAATCGTCTGATTCCTCTTTACCGAAGAAGCCTGTGCTCGAAATAATCGAGCACGGGCTTTTCTGGTCAAAACGTATCTTGTCTTTATCACTTTATCATGAGTTATTTTCCTTGGTTAACAATACTTGTTGTTTTGCCGATATTTGCAGGTTCATTAATTTTCTTTTTACCTCATAAGGGAAACAAAGTCGTTAGGTGGTATACTATATCTATTTGTTTATTAGAATTCCTTCTAATGACTTATGCGTTCTGTTATCATTTCCAACTGGAGGATCCCTTAATCCAATTAAAGGAGGATTATAAATGGATAGATGTCTTCGATTTCCACTGGAGATTGGGAATCGATGGACTTTCATTAGGATCTATTTTATTGACAGGATTTATCACTACTTTAGCTACTTTAGCAGCTTGGCCAATTACACGGAATTCGCGATTATTCTATTTCCTGATGCTCGCAATGTATAGTGGTCAAATAGGATTATTTTCTTCGCGAGACCTTTTACTTTTTTTTATCATGTGGGAGTTAGAATTAATTCCTGTTTACTTACTTTTATCCATGTGGGGGGGGAAGAGGCGTCTATATTCAGCTACAAAGTTTATTTTGTATACTGCAGGCGGTTCCATTTTTTTCTTAATCGGAGTTCTGGGTATGGGCTTATATGGTTCCAACGAACCAGGATTAGATTTGGAAAGATTAATTAATCAATCATACCCTGCAACCTTGGAAATACTTTTATATTTTGGCTTCCTTATTGCTTATGCTGTCAAATTGCCGATTATACCCCTACATACGTGGTTACCAGATACCCATGGGGAAGCACATTATAGTACATGTATGCTTTTAGCGGGAATATTATTAAAGATGGGAGCATATGGATTGATTCGGATCAACATGGAATTGTTACCTCATGCTCATTATCTATTTTCGCCCTGGTTAGTAATAATAGGAGCGATCCAAATAATCTATGCAGCTTCAACTTCTCTTGGTCAACGAAATTTCAAAAAAAGAATAGCTTATTCCTCTGTATCTCACATGGGTTTCATAATTATAGGAATTGGTTCCATAACCAACATTGGACTCAATGGAGCTATTTTACAAATATTATCCCATGGATTTATTGGTGCTACACTTTTTTTCTTGGCAGGAACCGCTTCTGATAGAATGCGTCTTGTTTATCTCGAAGAACTGGGGGGAATATCCATCCCAATGCCTAAAATTTTTACCATGTTTAGTAGCTTTTCAATGGCTTCTCTTGCCTTACCAGGAATGAGTGGTTTTGTCGCAGAATTAGTAGTATTTTTTGGACTAATTACTAGTCCAAAATTTCTGTTAATGCCAAAAACACTAATTACTTTTGTAATGGCAATTGGAATGATATTAACTCCTATTTATTTATTATCTATGTTACGCCAGATGTTCTATGGATACAAGCTATTTAATGTTCCAAACGCAAATTTTGTGGATTCTGGACCACGAGAACTCTTTATTTTAATCTGTATCTTTTTACCAGTAATAGGAATTGGTATTTATCCAGATTTTGTTCTCTCCCTATCCGTTGACAGGGTAGAGGCTCTCTTATCCAATTATTATCCTAAATAGGTTTGCTTTTTTTTACTCGTCTGCTCTATTAATGCAGAAATAAGTAAAAAAGTATAATTAGATCTATCTCGAATTTTTGAGAACCCTTTGAGAAGGCGTTCAAGGGGTTCTCAAATAAAACATAAAAGTAAAAACCTTCATTTCATGAAGGTTTTATTTTATGTAATCATTTAGGTGTTAATGTAAACGAACCATAACTATGTAAGCCTATTCCTAATAGATTTATACCAAAATAACAAATCCAAATTATAAGAAATCCTATCGAAGCTATAAGTGCAGAATTCGTACCCTTCCAATTTGTATTTGTTCTACTATGTAAATAAATTGCGAATATGGTCCAAGTAATAAATGCCCAAGTTTCCTTAGGATCCCAATTCCAATAGGATCCCCAGGCCTCATTAGCCCATACTGCTCCACAAAGAATACCTACGGTTAAAAGGGTAAATCCTAGGCTAATGACACGATAACTCCAAGAATCCAAACGCTCCGTTAATTGATATTTGTAATAATTTGGAAATGAAGGGACAGAGGTTCTTTTTAAAGCACTTCTTTTTGCATAAAAATATTTAATATCACTAAAGAAAAATGTTTTATTTAAAACATTTTTTTTCTTTTTAGAAAAGAAATGGAAATTATTTCGAAATCTAATGATTAGAATAGCGGCAGATAATAAGGATCCGCACAAAAGAGTTGCATAGCTTAATAACATCATACTGACATGCATCATTAACCACTGAGATTGTAGAGCAGGTACTAGTATCGTGGATTGATGCATTTCAGTTAAAAGACCCGATGTGGCAAAGCCTTGCGTTAAAATAGTACTTGGCGTAGTTATTGTGCTTAAATCATTTTTAGAGTTCTGTATTTTAGGAATGGTATGAAGAATATACAGGGCCCATGAAAGGAAGATCAATGACTCATATAAATTACTTAATGGAAAATGTCCCGAGGAAGCCCAACGAGAAACTAAGAATCCTGTTATAGAGAAAAAAGTAACTATCATTCCTTTTTCTGACGAATCACGTAATCCTCCAAGTTCACGAACTAATAAGGTTATAAAATGAATCGTAATCACAATTGAAATCGTTGAGAAAGAGATATGAGTTAGTATATGTTCTAAAGTTGCAAATAGCATAAGGGGAAGGTCCCATTACAAAATTGTAAATTTCGAATTGATTTCTAATCTATTGTATTCTTTTTCAAGAATGCCGCCACTCGGATTCGAACCGAGATGCTTGAGCACTGCTTCCTAAGAGCAGCGTGTCTACCAATTTCACCATGGCGGCTAACTTCAAATAATAGGTAACTTAAAAGAATAATAGCTATTATCTTGGGAATCGTCGATATTGGGAAAGTCCATAAAATTTAGGAACATTAGAGTTTTCATTAAAATAGACTTCGTTTGGTAGTATCGTTTCCATTTTTTTTTTACAATAAACTCTTGCTTTGCCCAATAGAAACACAAACACTGCTTGAAAGAGTTGGAATTTCTTTTTTCTAACTTGCAATTGTAGAACTAATTTTTTCTAATTAATTTCTCGTTTACATTTTGAAAATTCTTTCAATACAATGAAAAAAATCCAAAAGGGTTTCTATTTAATGATGAAATTAAAATGGATAAATGGAAAAGGCTTTTTGGATTTTTTAAAAATTTCTAGAATGAAAGTCTTTATGCTCTTATTAATAAGATTTACTAACCTTATGATTTTGGAGAAGATAGGTGGAAGTTGTAAGTCCTATTGTAAGAATACTCCACTTTTCATAATTTTCATAATAGAATATGAGGATTCTATTATGAAAATTATGAAAAGTTCATTGATAGGAAAAGAATACTTAGCACACAGTATACCAAACAAAACTTTTTTTTCTTGTATATATAAGATAAGAGGGGTTTTTTGTTCTAAGAATATTGTACCGAGTAATTCGACACATAAAAGTACATTCAAAGAAGAATCAAAATTATTAAATAATTGGAATTCTTTTTTGATAAGTCAATTCATATTATTCCAAAATCTTATTATTTGTTTGTTGCCCAGAAAAACCCTTTGGTTTTGGATGCTCATTACCGCTCGAAAATGATCTTGATTTTACTAAAGAATAAGATTGTACTATGGAAAAATAAGTCTTTTTCTTCCAAATATTTTTACGAATACGCTTTTTTGACATTGAAGTACGTTTTTTTGGAACTGCCATTCAAAAAGGAAATTACTTTTTTCTAGTTGTATGTGAAAGACATCTATTGCTGCAAATCAATCCTTCTTTCTTCTTTTTATTAGTATTTATACTTAGATACTGAAAGATACTTAAATTTTGAATTATTTTTTACTTCATTTTGTCTAATGCGGATAAGACAACAAGAATTTTTTAACATTTTTTCTTTATATATTTTATACTTGTTTTTTAATAATATAGAATATATAGAAAGGTTTCTCATTTAAATCTATTTATATCTATTTATATATCAAGTATACTCCATATATAGATATATGGTATGGAAGCCTATCCCCCATATAAGATAAGACGGGGGGATAAAAAGAAGGGAAAATGAAAATAGTTAATTAAGTTCAGAATGGTATTCCATAAAGGAAAGGAATTCCAATCAAAACAAAAAATACTGAGTCTCTTAAACAAGACATTCTAAAACTTAGGTAATTTATAGTCATTAGGATTTTAGTTCTATATGAAGTAAGGACTATTCGATAATTCTTATAAACATAGGTTTTCATTGGAATTCACTCAATCAGTTAATTATGGAACAAGAGAGCTGTTTCATCTTTGTTTTAAAGAAATATAAAAATGAATTATGAATAGAAAGTAAAATGATTCCACTTTTTTTTTTTATTTTTATAAATACTTTATTTAGTTAATAAAATAACTAGGTAACGAAGTTATTTTATTAACTTTTTTAATTAACCAACTAAACCCATTCTTAATTTTTAATTATTTCAATGAGATAAATTTTGGAAAAATTAAGAATTTCAGTATTTTTTCTTATTCTTTTTATTTATTCTTTCAGAAAGAGATAAGAATTGGTTTGGTGAATCGGAAACAATTTTATAGAAAAATTGAAGTAAAAATTGAAGTAAAAATTGCAATTTCTTTTCTTATGGAACATACATATCAATATGCATGGGTAATCCCTCTTCTCCACTTCAGTTATTATGTCAATGGGATTTGGCCTTATTCTTATTCCTACAGCAACAAAAAATCTTCGTCGCATATGGGCTTTTCCTAGTGTTTTACTCTTAAGTATAGCTATGGTATTCTCAGTTCAACTGTCTATTCAACAAATAAATGGAAGTTCGATCTATCAATATCTATGGTCTTGGACCGTCAATAATGATTTTCTTTAGAATTTGGATACTTGATTGACCCACTTACTTCTATTATGTTAATGCTAATTACTACTGTAGGAATCCTGGTTCTTATTTATAGTGATGGTTATATGTCTCACGATGAAGGATATTTGAGATTTTTTGTTTATATAAGTTTTTTCAATACTTCCATGTTGGGATTGGTTACTAGCTCCAATTTGATACAAATTTATTTTTTTTGGGAACTCGTGGGAATGTGTTCTTATTATTGATAGGCTTTTGGTTTACACGACCAATCGCAGCGAGTGCTTGTCAAAAGCTTTTGTAACTAATCGTGTAGGGGATTTTGGTCTATTATTAGGAATTTTAGGTTTTTTTTGGATAACAGGTAGTTTAGAGTTTAGGGATTTGTTCAAAATAGCTAATAACTGGATTCCTAATAATGGAATTAACTCTTTACTTACTACTTTGTGTGCTTTTTTATTATTCCTTGGTGCAGTTGCGAAATCCGCACAATTCCCTCTTCACGTATGGTTACCCGATGCTATGGAAGGGCCCACTCCTATTTCGGCTCTTATACACGCAGCAACTATGGTTGCTGCGGGAATTTTTCTTCTAGCTCGACTTCTTCCTCTTTTCATATCTTTACCTTTGATAATGAGTTTTATTTCTTTAGTAGGTACAATAACACTATTCTTAGGAGCTACTTTAGCTCTTGCTCAGAGAGATATTAAAGAAGCTTAGCCTATTCTACAATGTCTCAATTGGGTTATATGATGTTAGCTCTAGGTATAGGTTCTTATCAAGCTGCTTTATTCCATTTGATCACTCATGCTTATTCAAAAGCTTTATTGTTCTTGGGATCCGGATCCGTTATTCATTCAATGGAACCTCTTGTTGGATATTCACCAGATAAAAGTCAAAATATGGTTCTTATGGGCGGTTTAAGAAAATACATTCCAATCACAAGAACTACTTTTTTATGGGGTACACTTTCTCTTTGTGGTATTCCACCTCTTGCTTGTTTCTGGTCCAAAGATGAAATCCTTAGTAATAGTTGGTTGTATTCGCCCTTTTTTGGAATAATAGCCTCCTTTACTGCAGGATTAACTGCCTTTTATATGTTTCGGATATATTTACTTACATTTGATGGGTATTTGCGTGTTCATTTTCAAAATTACAGTAGCACTAAAGAGAGTTCCTTGTATTCAATATCCTTATGGGGAAAAAGGATACCCAAAGGAGTGAATAGGGATTTCGTTTTATCAACAACGAAGAGTGGAGTTTCTTTTTTTTCACAAAATATACCAAAAATTCAAGGTAATACAAGAAATAGGATAGGATCCTTTACTACGTCTTTTGGGGCTAAAAACACTTTTGCCTATCCGCATGAAACGGGAAATACTATGTTATTTCCTCTTCTTATATTACTACTTTTCACTTTGTTCATTGGATTCATAGGAATCTCTTTTGATAATGGAGGAATTGGTAATGGAATAGCAGAGTTAACCATATTATCAAAGTGGTTAACTCCCTCAATAAACTTTACCCAGGAAAGTTCTAATTCTTTTGTAAATTCATATGAATTTATTACTAATGCAATTTCTTCTGTAAGTCTAGCTATCTTTGGTTTATTCATAGCATATATCTTCTATGGATCCGCTTATTCTTTTTTTCAGAATTTGGATTTAATAAACTCTTTTTACAAAGGAAATCCTAAAAAAGAATTTTTAGATCAAGTAAAAAAAAATATATACAGTTGGTCATATAATCGTGGTTATATAGATATTTTCTATACTAGGGTCTTTACCCTCGGTATAAGAGGGTTAACCGAACTCACGGAGTTTTTTGATAAGGGTGTTATTGATGGAATTACCAATGGAGTGGGTCTTGCTAGTTTTTGTATAGGAGAGGAAATTAAATATGTAGGGGGAGGTCGAATCTCGTCTTATTATTCTTTTTTTTATGTTATGTATCTGTGTTTTTATTCTTTTTTCTTTCTTAAGTTAAGGAATTTACAACTCCCTTTCTACAATCTCTCTATATCCTTGTTACATAAGGTAAGTATTGTATAATAGTTCGGTTTTCCGCGATTTTTTCCATTCCTCTGTGTAAATAGCCTAATATGGGTTCACAATCAATAACATCCTCACCATCGAGAGTAACGATCAGTCGAAGAACACCATGCATTGATGGGTGTTGAGGGCCCATATTGACTATCATGAGATCTTTCTTGTAAGCGGTAGACTCATATCCTTTCTTCCTTAATTCATTATTCCATGAAAATGGATTATTCCATGAATTCCTCAAAGCGAGGCTCATCAAAATGAAAAATCTAAGACTACTATAAGACTACTAAAAAAATAATAAAACAAGAAAAAATTTGAACGATTAAATTACTGCTCCCGAATATTCAACTGACCGATTAATTTCTTATAACGTACTCTATTTTTCTTTGCCAAATAAGC
>NW_027332598.1:0-35788 GCF_002575655.3 Aegilops tauschii subsp. strangulata
TTGCCGTAACCCTCTCAACTTTCTTGCACATGCTATGTGGATGAAATGATGATATCATGCCAACTTTCAACCTTTTCAGAGTTCATTTGAAATGATTTTCAATTTTAGGGTCTTATAGCTCAAAATAATTAGTAAATGCATGAAAAATAACAAATGAAGTCAGAAAGGATCGAAAAATGATGATGTGGCTTTGAATGGTGCATTTTGAACACACAAAAAGTCAGGAGTTCAAATAAGTTTTAAAAAAATGAAATCCCTTTCTAACAGACGAGCTTCCGGATGAAATCCTGATACTTTGAAAGAGATTGTCCGTTTTGTACACGAAGTGCATCCAGTTTTTGCCGTAACCCTCTCAACTTTCTTGCACATGCTATGTGGACGAAATGATGATATCATGCCAACTTTCAACCTTTTCAGAGTTCATTCGAAATGCTTTTCAATTTTAGGGTCTTATAGCTCAAAATAATTAGTAAATGCATGAAAAATAACAAATGAAGTCAGAAAGGATCGAAAAATGATGATGTGGCTTTGAATGGTGCATTTTGAACACACAAAAAGTCAGGAGTTCAAATAAGTTTTAAAAAATGAAATCCCTTTCTAACAGACGAGCTTCCGGATGAAATCCTGATACTTTGAAAGAGCTTGTCCGTTTTGTACACGAAGTGCATCCAGTTTTTGCCGTAACCCTCTCAACTTTCTTGCACATGCTATGTGGATGAAATGATGATATCATGCCAACTTTCAACCTTTTCAGAGTTCATTTGAAATGCTTTTCAATTTTAGGGTCTTATAGCTCAAAATAATTAGTAAATGCATGAAAAATAACAAATGAAGTCAGAAAGGATTGAAAAATGATGATGTGGCTTTGAATGGTGCATTTTGAACACACAAAAAGTCAGGAGTTCAAATAAGTTTTAAAAAAATGAAATCCCTTTGTAACAGACGAGCTTCCGGATGAAATCCTGATACTTTGAAAGAGATTGTCCGTTTTGTACACGAAGTGCATCCAGTTTTTGCCGTAACCCTCTCAACTTTCTTGCACATGCTATGTGGATGAAATGATGATATCATGCCAACTTTCAACCTTTTCAGAGTTCATTTGAAATGATTTTCAATTTTAGGGTCTTATAGCTCAAAATAATTAGTAAATGCATGAAAAATAACAAATGAAGTCAGAAAGGATCGAAAAATGATGATGTGGCTTTGAATGGTGCATTTTGAACACACAAAAAGTCAGGAGTTCAAATAAGTTTTAAAAAAATGAAATCCCTTTCTAACAGACGAGCTTCCGGATGAAATCCTGATACTTTGAAAGAGATTGTCCGTTTTGTACACGAAGTGCATCCAGTTTTTGCCGTAACCCTCTCAACTTTCTTGCACATGCTATGTGGACGAAATGATGATATCATGCCAACTTTCAACCTTTTCAGAGTTCATTCGAAATGCTTTTCAATTTTAGGGTCTTATAGCTCAAAATAATTAGTAAATGCATGAAAAATAACAAATGAAGTCAGAAAGGATCGAAAAATGATGATGTGGCTTTGAATGGTGCATTTTGAACACACAAAAAGTCAGGAGTTCAAATAAGTTTTAAAAAATGAAATCCCTTTCTAACAGACGAGCTTCCGGATGAAATCCTGATACTTTGAAAGAGCTTGTCCGTTTTGTACACGAAGTGCATCCAGTTTTTGCCGTAACCCTCTCAACTTTCTTGCACATGCTATGTGGATGAAATGATGATATCATGCCAACTTTCAACCTTTTCAGAGTTCATTTGAAATGCTTTTCAATTTTAGGGTCTTATAGCTCAAAATAATTAGTAAATGCATGAAAAATAACAAATGAAGTCAGAAAGGATTGAAAAATGATGATGTGGCTTTGAATGGTGCATTTTGAACACACAAAAAGTCAGGAGTTCAAATAAGTTTTAAAAAAATGAAATCCCTTTGTAACAGACGAGCTTCGGATGAAATCCTGATACTTTGAAAGAGATTGTCCGTTTTGTACACGAAGTGCATCCAGTTTTTGCCGTAACCCTCTCAACTTTCTTGCACATGCTATGTGGATGAAATGATGATATCATGCCAACTTTCAACCTTTTCAGAGTTCATTTGAAATGATTTTCAATTTTAGGGTCTTATAGCTCAAAATAATTAGTAAATGCATGAAAAATAACAAATGAAGTCAGAAAGGATCGAAAAATGATGATGTGGCTTTGAATGGTGCATTTTGAACACACAAAAAGTCAGGAGTTCAAATAAGTTTTAAAAAAATGAAATCCCTTTCTAACAGACGAGCTTCCGGATGAAATCCTGATACTTTGAAAGAGATTGTCCGTTTTGTACACGAAGTGCATCCAGTTTTTGCCGTAACCCTCTCAACTTTCTTGCACATGCTATGTGGACGAAATGATGATATCATGCCAACTTTCAACCTTTTCAGAGTTCATTCGAAATGCTTTTCAATTTTAGGGTCTTATAGCTCAAAATAATTAGTAAATGCATGAAAAATAACAAATGAAGTCAGAAAGGATCGAAAAATGATGATGTGGCTTTGAATGGTGCATTTTGAACACACAAAAAGTCAGGAGTTCAAATAAGTTTTAAAAAATGAAATCCCTTTCTAACAGACGAGCTTCCGGATGAAATCCTGATACTTTGAAAGAGCTTGTCCGTTTTGTACACGAAGTGCATCCAGTTTTTGCCGTAACCCTCTCAACTTTCTTGCACATGCTATGTGGATGAAATGATGATATCATGCCAACTTTCAACCTTTTCAGAGTTCATTTGAAATGCTTTTCAATTTTAGGGTCTTATAGCTCAAAATAATTAGTAAATGCATGAAAAATAACAAATGAAGTCAGAAAGGATTGAAAAATGATGATGTGGCTTTGAATGGTGCATTTTGAACACACAAAAAGTCAGGAGTTCAAATAAGTTTTAAAAAAATGAAATCCCTTTGTAACAGACGAGCTTCCGGATGAAATCCTGATACTTTGAAAGAGATTGTCCGTTTTGTACACGAAGTGCATCCAGTTTTTGCCGTAACCCTCTCAACTTTCTTGCACATGCTATGTGGATGAAATGATGATATCATGCCAACTTTCAACCTTTTCAGAGTTCATTTGAAATGATTTTCAATTTTAGGGTCTTATAGCTCAAAATAATTAGTAAATGCATGAAAAATAACAAATGAAGTCAGAAAGGATCGAAAAATGATGATGTGGCTTTGAATGGTGCATTTTGAACACACAAAAAGTCAGGAGTTCAAATAAGTTTTAAAAAAATGAAATCCCTTTCTAACAGACGAGCTTCCGGATGAAATCCTGATACTTTGAAAGAGATTGTCCGTTTTGTACACGAAGTGCATCCAGTTTTTGCCGTAACCCTCTCAACTTTCTTGCACATGCTATGTGGACGAAATGATGATATCATGCCAACTTTCAACCTTTTCAGAGTTCATTCGAAATGCTTTTCAATTTTAGGGTCTTATAGCTCAAAATAATTAGTAAATGCATGAAAAATAACAAATGAAGTCAGAAAGGATCGAAAAATGATGATGTGGCTTTGAATGGTGCATTTTGAACACACAAAAAGTCAGGAGTTCAAATAAGTTTTAAAAAATGAAATCCCTTTCTAACAGACGAGCTTCCGGATGAAATCCTGATACTTTGAAAGAGCTTGTCCGTTTTGTACACGAAGTGCATCCAGTTTTTGCCGTAACCCTCTCAACTTTCTTGCACATGCTATGTGGATGAAATGATGATATCATGCCAACTTTCAACCTTTTCAGAGTTCATTTGAAATGCTTTTCAATTTTAGGGTCTTATAGCTCAAAATAATTAGTAAATGCATGAAAAATAACAAATGAAGTCAGAAAGGATTGAAAAATGATGATGTGGCTTTGAATGGTGCATTTTGAACACACAAAAAGTCAGGAGTTCAAATAAGTTTTAAAAAAATGAAATCCCTTTGTAACAGACGAGCTTCCGGATGAAATCCTGATACTTTGAAAGAGATTGTCCGTTTTGTACACGAAGTGCATCCAGTTTTTGCCGTAACCCTCTCAACTTTCTTGCACATGCTATGTGGATGAAATGATGATATCATGCCAACTTTCAACCTTTTCAGAGTTCATTTGAAATGATTTTCAATTTTAGGGTCTTATAGCTCAAAATAATTAGTAAATGCATGAAAAATAACAAATGAAGTCAGAAAGGATCGAAAAATGATGATGTGGCTTTGAATGGTGCATTTTGAACACACAAAAAGTCAGGAGTTCAAATAAGTTTTAAAAAAATGAAATCCGTTTCTAACAGACGAGCTTCCGGATGAAATCCTGATACTTTGAAAGAGATTGTCCGTTTTGTACACGAAGTGCATCCAGTTTTTGCCGTAACCCTCTCAACTTTCTTGCACATGCTATGTGGACGAAATGATGATATCATGCCAACTTTCAACCTTTTCAGAGTTCATTCGAAATGCTTTTCAATTTTAGGGTCTTATAGCTCAAAATAATTAGTAAATGCATGAAAAATAACAAATGAAGTCAGAAAGGATCGAAAAATGATGATGTGGCTTTGAATGGTGCATTTTGAACACACAAAAAGTCAGGAGTTCAAATAAGTTTTAAAAAATGAAATCCCTTTCTAACAGACGAGCTTCCGGATGAAATCCTGATACTTTGAAAGAGCTTGTCCGTTTTGTACACGAAGTGCATCCAGTTTTTGCCGTAACCCTCTCAACTTTCTTGCACATGCTATGTGGATGAAATGATGATATCATGCCAACTTTCAACCTTTTCAGAGTTCATTTGAAATGCTTTTCAATTTTAGGGTCTTATAGCTCAAAATAATTAGTAAATGCATGAAAAATAACAAATGAAGTCAGAAAGGATTGAAAAATGATGATGTGGCTTTGAATGGTGCATTTTGAACACACAAAAAGTCAGGAGTTCAAATAAGTTTTAAAAAAATGAAATCCCTTTGTAACAGACGAGCTTCCGGATGAAATCCTGATACTTTGAAAGAGATTGTCCGTTTTGTACACGAAGTGCATCCAGTTTTTGCCGTAACCCTCTCAACTTTCTTGCACATGCTATGTGGATGAAATGATGATATCATGCCAACTTTCAACCTTTTCAGAGTTCATTTGAAATGATTTTCAATTTTAGGGTCTTATAGCTCAAAATAATTAGTAAATGCATGAAAAATAACAAATGAAGTCAGAAAGGATCGAAAAATGATGATGTGGCTTTGAATGGTGCATTTTGAACACACAAAAAGTCAGGAGTTCAAATAAGTTTTAAAAAAATGAAATCCCTTTCTAACAGACGAGCTTCCGGATGAAATCCTGATACTTTGAAAGAGATTGTCCGTTTTGTACACGAAGTGCATCCAGTTTTTGCCGTAACCCTCTCAACTTTCTTGCACATGCTATGTGGACGAAATGATGATATCATGCCAACTTTCAACCTTTTCAGAGTTCATTCGAAATGCTTTTCAATTTTAGGGTCTTATAGCTCAAAATAATTAGTAAATGCATGAAAAATAACAAATGAAGTCAGAAAGGATCGAAAAATGATGATGTGGCTTTGAATGGTGCATTTTGAACACACAAAAAGTCAGGAGTTCAAATAAGTTTTAAAAAATGAAATCCCTTTCTAACAGACGAGCTTCCGGATGAAATCCTGATACTTTGAAAGAGCTTGTCCGTTTTGTACACGAAGTGCATCCAGTTTTTGCCGTAACCCTCTCAACTTTCTTGCACATGCTATGTGGATGAAATGATGATATCATGCCAACTTTCAACCTTTTCAGAGTTCATTTGAAATGCTTTTCAATTTTAGGGTCTTATAGCTCAAAATAATTAGTAAATGCATGAAAAATAACAAATGAAGTCAGAAAGGATTGAAAAATGATGATGTGGCTTTGAATGGTGCATTTTGAACACACAAAAAGTCAGGAGTTCAAATAAGTTTTAAAAAATGAAATCCCTTTGTAACAGACGAGCTTCCGGATGAAATCCTGATACTTTGAAAGAGATTGTCCGTTTTGTACACGAAGTGCATCCAGTTTTTGCCGTAACCCTCTCAACTTTCTTGCACATGCTATGTGGATGAAATGATGATATCATGCCAACTTTCAACCTTTTCAGAGTTCATTTGAAATGATTTTCAATTTTAGGGTCTTATAGCTCAAAATAATTAGTAAATGCATGAAAAATAACAAATGAAGTCAGAAAGGATTGAAAAATGATGATGTGGCTTTGAATGGTGCATTTTGAACACACAAAAAGTCAGGAGTTCAAATAAGGTTTAAAAAAATGAAATCCCTTTCTAACAGACGAGCTTCCGGATGAAATCCTGATACTTTGAAAGAGATTGTCCGTTTTGTACACGAAGTGCATCCAGTTTTTGCCGTAACCCTCTCAACTTTCTTGCACATGCTATGTGGATGAAATGATGATATCATGCCAACTCTCAACCTTTTCAGAGTTCATTTGAAATGCTTTTCAATTTTAGGGTCTTATAGCTCAAAATAATTAGTAAATGCATGAAAAATAACAAATGAAGTCAGAAAGGATCGAAAAATGATGATGTGGCTTTGAATGGTGCATTTTGAACACACAAAAAGTCAGGAGTTTAAATAATGTTTAAAAAATGAAATCCCTTTGTAACAGACGAGCTTCCGGATGAAATCCTGATACTTTGAAAGAGATTGTCTCTTTTGTACACGAAGTGCATCCAGTTTTTGCCGTAACCCTCTCAACTTTCTTGCACATGCTATGTGGATGAAATGATGATATCATGCCAACTTTCAACCTTTTCAGAGTTCATTTGAAATGCTTTTCAATTTTAGGGTCTTATAGCTCAAAATTATTAGTAAATGCATGAAAAATAACAAATGAAGTCAGAAAGGATTGAAAAATGATGATGTGGCTTTGAATGGTCCATTTTGAACACACAAAAAGTCAGTAGTTCAAATAAGTTTAAAAAAATGAAATCCCTTTGTAACAGACGAGCTTCCGGATGAAATCCTGATACTTTGAAAGAGATTATCCGTTTTGTACACGAAGTGCATCCAGTTTTTGCCGTAACCCTCTCAACTTTCTTGCACATGCTATGTGGATGAAATGATGATATCATGCCAACTTTCAACCTTTTCAGAGTTCATTTGAAATGCTTTTCAATTTTAGGGTCTTATAGCTCAAAATAATTAGTAAATGCATGAAAAATAACAAATGAAGTCAGAAAGGATCGAAAAATGATGATGTGGCTTTGAATGGTGCATTTTGAACACACAAAAAGTCAGGAGTTTAAATAAGGTTTAAAAATGAAATCCCTTTGTAACAGACGAGCTTCCGGATGAAATCCTGATACTTTGAAAGAGATTGTCTGTTTTGTACACGAAGTGCATCCAGTTTTTGTCGTAACCCTCTCAACTTTCTTGCACATGCTATGTGGATGAAATGATGATATCATGCCAACTTTCAACCTTTTCAGAGTTCATTTGAAATGCTTTTCAATTTTAGGGTCTTATAGCTCAAAATAATTAGTAAATGCATGAAAAATAACAAATGAAGTCAGAAAGGATTGAAAAATGATGATGTGGCTTTGAATGGTGCATTTTGAACACACAAAAAGTCAGGAGTTCAAATATGTTTTAAAAAAATGAAATCCCTTTGTAACAGACGAGCTTCCGGATGAAATCCTGATACTTTGAAAGAGATTGTCCGTTTTGTACACGAAGTGCATCCAGTTTTTGCCGTAACCCTCTCAACCTTCTTGCACATGCTATGTGGATGAAATGATGATATCATGCCAACTTTCAACCTTTTCAGAGTTCATTTGAAATGCTTTTCAATTTTAGGGTCTTATAGCTCAAAATAATTAGTAAATGCATGAAAAATAACAAATGAAGTCAGAAAGGATCGAAAAATGATGATGTGGCTTTGAATGGTGCATTTTGAACACACAAAAAGTCATGAGTTTAAATAAGGTTTAAAAAATGAAATCCCTTTGTAACAGACGAGCTTCCGGATGATATCCTGATACTTTGAAAGAGATTGTCTGTTTTGTACACGAAGTGCATCCAGTTTTTGCCGTAACCCTCTCAACTTTCTTGCACATGCTATGTGGATGAAATGATGATATCATGCCAACTTTCAACCTTTTCAGAGTTCATTTGAAATGCTTTTCAATTTTAGGGTCTTATAGCTCAAAATAATTAGTAAATGCATGAAAAATAACAAATGAAGTCAGAAAGGATTGAAAAATGATGATGTGGCTTTGAATGGTGCATTTTGAACACACAAAAAGTCAGGAGTTCAAATAAGTTTTAAAAAAATGAAATCCCTTTGTAACAGACGAGCTTCCGGATGAAATCCTGATACTTTGAAAGAGATTGTCCGTTTTGTACACGAAGTGCATCCAGTTTTTGCCGTAACCCTCTCAACTTTCTTGCACATGCTATGTGGATGAAATGATGATATCATGCCAACTTTCAACCTTTTCAGAGTTCATTTGAAATGCTTTTCAATTTTAGGGTCTTATAGCTCAAAATAATTAGTAAATGCATGAAAAATAACAAATGAAGTCAGAAAGGATCGAAAAATGATGATGTGGCTTTGAATGGTGCATTTTGAACACACAAAAAGTCAGGAGTTTAAATAAGGTTTAAAAAATGAAATCCCTTTGTAACAGACGAGCTTCCGGATGAAATCCTGATACTTTGAAAGAGATTGTCTGTTTTGTACACGAAGTGCATCCAGTTTTTGTCGTAACCCTCTCAACTTTCTTGCACATGCTATGTGGATGAAATGATGATATCATGCCAACTTTCAACCTTTTCAGAGTTCATTTGAAATGCTTTTCAATTTTAGGGTCTTATAGCTCAAAATAATTAGTAAATGCATGAAAAATAACAAATGAAGTCAGAAAGGATTGAAAAATGATGATGTGGCTTTGAATGGTGCATTTTGAACACACAAAAAGTCAGGAGTTCAAATATGTTTTAAAAAAATGAAATCCCTTTGTAACAGACGAGCTTCCGGATGAAATCCTGATACTTCGAAAGACATTGTCCGTTTTGTACACGAAGTGCATCCAGTTTTTGCCGTAACCCTCTCAACCTTCTTGCACATGCTATGTGGATGAAATGATGATATCATGCCAACTTTCATCCTTTTCAGAGTTCATTTGAAATGCTTTTCAATTTTAGGGTCTTATAGCTCAAAATAATTAGTAAATGCATGAAAAATAACAAATGAAGTCAGAAAGGATCGAAAAATGATGATGTGGCTTTGAATGGTGCATTTTGAACACACAAAAAGTCATGAGTTTAAATAAGGTTTAAAAAATGAAATCCCTTTGTAACAGACGAGCTTCCGGATGAAATCCTGATACTTTGAAAGAGATTGTCTGTTTTGTACACGAAGTGCATCCAGTTTTTGCCGTAACCCTCTCAACTTTCTTGCACATGCTATGTGGATGAAATGATGATATCATGCCAACTTTCAACCTTTTCAGAGTTCATTTGAAATGCTTTTCAATTTTAGGGTCTTATAGCTCAAAATAATTAGTAAATGCATGAAAAATAACAAATGAAGTCAGAAAGGATTGAAAAATGATGATGTGGCTTTGAATGGTGCATTTTGAACACACAAAAAGTCAGGAGTTCAAATAAGTTTTAAAAAAATGAAATCCCTTTGTAACAGACGAGCTTCCGGATGAAATCCTGATACTTTGAAAGAGATTGTCCGTTTTGTACACGAAGTGCATCCAGTTTTTGCCGTAACCCTCTCAACTTTCTTGCACATGCTATGTGGATGAAATGATGATATCATGCCAACTTTCAACCTTTTCAGAGTTCATTTGAAATGATTTTCAATTTAGGGTCTTATAGCTCAAAATAATTAGTAAATGCATGAAAAATAACAAATGAAGTCAGAAAGGATCGAAAAATGATGATGTGGCTTTGAATGGTGCATTTTGAACACACAAAAAGTCAGGAGTTCAAATAAGTTTTAAAAAAATGAAATCCCTTTCTAACAGACGAGCTTCCGGATGAAATCCTGATACTTTGAAAGAGATTGTCCGTTTTGTACACGAAGTGCATCCAGTTTTTGCCGTAACCCTCTCAACTTTCTTGCACATGCTATGTGGACGAAATGATGATATCATGCCAACTTTCAACCTTTTCAGAGTTCATTCGAAATGCTTTTCAATTTTAGGGTCTTATAGCTCAAAATAATTAGTAAATGCATGAAAAATAACAAATGAAGTCAGAAAGGATCGAAAAATGATGATGTGGCTTTGAATGGTGCATTTTGAACACACAAAAAGTCAGGAGTTTAAATAAGGTTTAAAAAATGAAATCCCTTTGTAACAGACGAGCTTCCGGATGAAATCCTGATACTTTGAAAGAGATTGTCTGTTTTGTACACGAAGTGCATCCAGTTTTTGCCGTAACCCTCTCAACTTTCTTGCACATGCTATGTGGATGAAATGATGATATCATGCCAACTTTCAACCTTTTCAGAGTTCATTTGAAATGCTTTTCAATTTTAGGGTCTTATAGCTCAAAATAATTAGTAAATGCATGAAAAATAACAAATGAAGTCAGAAAGGATTGAAAAATGATGATGTGGCTTTGAATGGTGCATTTTGAACACACAAAAAGTCAGGAGTTCAAATAAGTTTAAAAAAAATGAAATCCCTTTGTAACAGACGAGCTTCCGGATGAAATCCTGATACTTTGAAAGAGATTGTCCGTTTTGTACACGAAGTGCATCCAGTTTTTGCCGTAACCCTCTCAACTTTCTTGCACATACTATGTGGATGAAATGATGATATCATGCCAACTTTCAACCTTTTCAGAGTTCATTTGAAATGCTTTTCAATTTTAGGGTCTTATAGCTCAAAATAATTAGTAAATGCATGAAAAATAACAAATGAAGTCAGAAAGGATCGAAAAATGATGATGTGGCTTTGAATGGTGCATTTTGAACACACAAAAAGTCAGGAGTTTAAATAAGGTTTAAAAAATGAAATCCCTTTGTAACAGACGAGCTTCCGGATGAAATCCTGATACTTTGAAAGAGATTGTCTGTTTTGTACACGAAGTGCATCCAGTTTTTGCCGTAACCCTCTCAACTTTCTTGCACATGCTATGTGGATGAAATGATGATATCATGCCAACTTTCAACCTTTTCAGAGTTCATTTGAAATGCTTTTCAATTTTAGGGTCTTATAGCTCAAAATAATTAGTAAATGCATGAAAAATAACAAATGAAGTCAGAAAGGATTGAAAAATGATGATGTGGCTTTGAATGGTGCATTTTGAACACACAAAAAGTCAGGAGTTCAAATAAGTTTTAAAAAATGAAATCCCTTTGTAACAGACGAGCTTCCGGATGAAATCCTGATACTTTGAAAGAGATTGTCCGTTTTGTACACGAAGTGCATCTAGTTTTTGCCGTAACCCTCTCAACTTTCTTGCACATGCTATGTGGATGAAATGATGATATCATGCCAACTTTCAACCTTTTCAGAGTTCATTTGAAATGCTTTTCAATTTTAGGGTCTTATAGCTCAAAATAATTAGTAAATGCATGAAAAATAACAAATGAAGTCAGAAAGGATCGAAAAATGATGATGTGGCTTTGAATGGTGCATTTTGAACACACAAAAAGTCAGGAGTTTAAATAAGGTTCAAAAAATGAAATCCCTTTGTAACAGACGAGCTTCCGGATGAAATCCTGTTACTTTGAAAGAGATTGTCTGTTTTGTACACGATGTGCATCCAGTTTTTGCCGTAACCCTCTCAACTTTCTTGCACATGCTATGTGGATGAAATGATGATATCATGCCAACTTTCAACCTTTTCAGAGTTCATTTGAAATGCTTTTCAATTTTAGGGTCTTATAGCTCAAAATAATTAGTAAATGCATGAAAAATAACAAATGAAGTCAGAAAGGATTGAAAAATGATGATGTGGCTTTGAATGGTGCATTTTGAACACACAAAAAGTCAGGAGTTCAAATAAGTTTTAAAAAAATGAAATCCCTTTGTAACAGACGAGCTTCCGGATGAAATCCTGATACTTTGAAAGAGATTGTCCGTTTTGTACACGAAGTGCATCCAGTTTTTGCCGTAACCCTCTCAACTTTCTTGCACATGCTATGTGGATGAAATGATGATATCATGCCAACTTTCAACCTTTTCAGAGTTCATTTGAAATGATTTCTGTTTTTAGGGTCTTATAGCTCAAAATAATTAGTAAATGCATGAAAAATAACAAATGAAGTCAGAAAGGATTGAAAAATGATGATGTGGCGTTGAATGGTGCATTTTGAACACACAAAAAGTCAGGAGTTCAAATAAGTTTAAAAAAAATGAAATCCCTTTCTAACAGACGAGCTTCCGGATGAAATCCTGATACTTTGAAAGAGATTGTCCGTTTTGTACACGAAGTGCATCCAGTTTTTGCCGTAACCCTCTCAACTTTCTTGCACATGCTATGTGGATGAAATGATGATATCATGCCAACTTTCAACCTTTTCAGAGTTCATTTGAAATGCTTTTCAATTTTAGGGTCTTATAGCTCAAAATAATTAGTAAATGCATGAAAAATAACAAATGAAGTCAGAAAGGATTGAAAAATGATGATGTGGCTTTGAATGGTGCATTTTGAACACACAAAAAGTCAGGAGTTCAAATAAGTTTAAAAAAAATGAAATCCCTTTGTAACAGACGAGCTTCCGGATGAAATCCTGATACTTTGAAAGAGATTGTCCGTTTTGTACACGAAGTGCATCCAGTTTTTTCCGTAACCCTCTCAACTTTCTTGCACATGCTATGTGGATGAAATGATGATATCATGCCAACTTTCAACCTTTTCAGAGTTCATTTGAAATGCTTTTCAATTTTAGGGTCTTATAGCTCAAAATAATTAGTAAATGCATGAAAAATAACAAATGAAGTCAGAAAGGATCGAAAAATGATGATGTGGCTTTGAATGGTGCATTTTGAACACACAAAAAGTCAGGAGTTCAAATAAGTTTTAAAAAAATGAAATCCCTTTGTAACAGACGAGCTTCCGGATGAAATCCTGATACTTTGAAAGAGATTGTCCGTTTTGTACACGAAGTGCATCCAGTTTTTGCCGTAACCCTCTCAACTTTCTTGCACATGCTATGTGGATGAAATGATGATATCATGCCAACTTTCAACCTTTTCAGAGTTCATTTGAAATGCTTTTCAATTTTAGGGTCTTATAGCTCAAAATAATTAGTAAATGCATGAAAAATAACAAATGAAGTCAGAAAGGATTGAAAAATGATGATGTGGCTTTGAATGGTGCATTTTGAACACACAAAAAGTCAGGAGTTCAAATAAGTTTTAAAAAATGAAATCCCTTTGTAACAGACGAGCTTCCGGATGAAATCCTGATACTTTGAAAGAGATTGTCCGTTTTGTACACGAAGTGCATCCAGTTTTTGCCGTAACCCTCTCAACTTTCTTGCACATGCTATGTGGATGAAATGATGATATCATGCCAACTTTCAACCTTTTCAGAGTTCATTTGAAATGCTTTTCAATTTTAGGGTCTTATAGCTCAAAATAATTAGTAAATGCATGAAAAATAACAAATGAAGTCAGAAAGGATCGAAAAATGATGATGTGGCTTTGAATGGTGCATTTTGAACACACAAAAAGTCAGGAGTTCAAATAAGTTTTAAAAAAATGAAATCCCTTTGTAACAGACGAGCTTCCGGATGAAATCCTGATACTTTGAAAGAGATTGTCCGTTTTGTACACGAAGTGCATCCAGTTTTTTCCGTAACCCTCTCAACTTTCTTGCACATGCTATGTGGATGAAATGATGATATCATGCCAACTTTCAACCTTTTCAGAGTTCATTTGAAATGATTTCCAATTTTAGGGTCTTATAGCTCAAAATAGTTAGTAAATGCATGAAAAATAACAAATGAAGTCAGAAAGGATTGAAAAATGATGATGTGGCTTTGAATGGTGCATTTTGAACACACAAAAAGTCAGGAGTTCAAATAAGTTTTAAAAAAATGAAATCCCTTTCTAACAGACGAGCTTCCGGATGAAATCCTGATACTTTGAAAGAGATTGTCCGTTTTGTACACGAAGTGCATCCAGTTTTTGCCGTAACCCTCTCAACTTTCTTGCACATGCTATGTGGATGAAATGATGATATCATGCCAACTTTCAACCTTTTCAGAGTTCATTTGAAATGCTTTTCAATTTTAGGGTCTTATAGCTCAAAATAATTAGTAAATGCATGAAAAATAACAAATGAAGTCAGAAAGGATCGAAAAATGATGATGTGGCTTTGAATGGTGCATTTTGAACACACAAAAAGTCAGGAGTTTAAATAAGGTTTAAAAAATCAAATCCCTTTGTAACAGACGAGCTTCCGGATGAAATCCTGATACTTTGAAAGAGATTGTCCGTTTTGTACACGAAGTGCATCCAGTTTTTGCCGTAACCCTCTCAACTTTCTTGCACATGCTATGTGGATGAAATGATGATATCATGCCAACTTTCAACCTTTTCAGAGTTCATTTGAAATGATTTCCAATTTTAGGGTCTTATAGCTCAAAATAATTAGTAAATGCATGAAAAATAACAAATGAAGTCAGAAAGGATTGAAAAATGATGATGTGGCTTTGAATGGTGCATTTTGAACACACAAAAAGTCAGGAGTTCAAATAAGTTTTAAAAAAATGAAGTCCCTTTCTAACAGACGAGCTTCCGGATGAAATCCTGATACTTTGAAAGAGATTGTCCGTTTTGTACACGAAGTGCATCCAGTTTTTGCCGTAACCCTCTCAAGTTTCTTGCACATGCTATGTGGATGAAATGATGATATCATGCCAACTTTCAACCTTTTCAGAGTTCATTTGAAATGATTTCCAATTTTAGGGTCTTATAGCTCAAAATAATTAGTAAATGCATGAAAAATAACAAATGAAGTCAGAAAGGATTGAAAAATGATGATGTGGCTTTGAATGGTGCATTTTGAACACACAAAAAGTCAGGAGTTCAAATAAGTTTAAAAAAAATGAAATCCCTTTCTAACAGACGAGCTTCCGGATGAAATCCTGATACTTTGAAAGAGATTGTCCGTTTTGTACACGAAGTGCATCCAGTTTTTGCCGTAACCCTCTCAACTTTCCTGCACATGCTATGTGGATGAAACGATGATATCATGCCAACTTTCAACCTTTTCAGAGTTCATTTGAAATGCTTTTCAATTTTAGGGTCTTATAGCTCAAAATAATTAGTAAATGCATGAAAAATAACAAATGAAGTCAGAAAGGATCGAAAAATGATGATGTGGCTTTGAATGGTGCATTTTGAACACACAAAAAGTCAGGAGTTTAAATAAGGTTTAAAAAATCAAATCCCTTTGTAACAGACGAGCTTCCGGATGAAATCCTGATACTTTGAAAGAGATTGTCCGTTTTGTACACGAAGTGCATCCAGTTTTTGCCGTAACCCTCTCAACTTTCTTGCACATGCTATGTGGATGAAATGATGATATCATGCCAACTTTCAACCTTTTCAGAGTTCATTTGAAATGCTTTTCAATTTTAGGGTCTTATAGCTCAAAATAATTAGTAAATGGATGAAAAATAACAAATGAAGTCAGAAAGGATTGAAAAATGATGATGTGGCTTTGAATGGTGCATTTTGAACACACAAAAAGTCAGGAGTTCAAATAAGTTTTAAAAAAATGAAATCCCTTTGTAACAGACGAGCTTCCGGATGAAATCCTGATACTTTGAAAGAGATTGTCCGTTTTGTACACGAAGTGCATCCAGTTTTTGCCGTAACCCTCTCAACTTTCTTGCACATGCTATGTGGATGAAATGATGATATCATGCCAACTTTCAACCTTTTCAGAGTTCATTTGAAATGCTTTTCAATTTTAGGGTCTTATAGCTCAAAATAATTAGTAAATGCATGAAAAATAACAAATGAAGTCAGAAAGGATTGAAAAATGATGATGTGGCTTTGAATGGTGCATTTTGAACACACAAAAAGTCAGGAGTTCAAATAAGTTTTAAAAAATGAAATCCCTTTGTAACAGACGAGTTTCCGGATGAAATCCTGATACTTTGAAAGAGATTGTCCGTTTTGTACACGAAGTGCATCCAGTTTTTGCCGTAACCCTCTCAACTTTCCTGCACATGCTATGTGGATGAAACGATGATATCATGCCAACTTTCAACCTTTTCAGAGTTCATTTGAAATGCTTTTCAATTTTAGGGTCTTATAGCTCAAAATAATTAGTAATTGCATGAAAAATAACAAATGAAGTCAGAAAGGATTGAAAAATAATGTTGTGGCTTCGAATGGTGCATTTTGAACACACAAAAAGTCAGGAGTTCAAATAAGTTTTAAAAAATGAAATCCCTTTGTAACAGACGAGCTTCCGGATGAAATCCTGATACTTTGAAAGAGATTGTCCGTTTTGTACACGAAGTGCATCCAGTTTTTGCCGTAACCCTCTCAACTTTCTTGCACATGCTATGTGGATGAAATGATGATATCATGCCAACTTTCAACCTTTTCAGAGTTCATTTGAAATGCTTTTCAATTTTAGGGTCTTATAGCTCAAAATAATTAGTAAATGCATGAAAAATAACAAATGAAGTCAGAAAGGATTGAAAAATGATGATGTGGCTTTGAATGGTGCATTTTGAACACACAAAAAGTCAGGAGTTCAAATAAGTTTTAAAAAAATGAAGTCCCTTTCTAACAGACGAGCTTCCGGATGAAATCCTGATACTTTGAAAGAGATTGTCCGTTTTGTACACGAAGTGCATCCAGTTTTTGCCGTAACCCTCTCAACTTTCTTGCACATGCTATGTGGATGAAATGATGATATCATGCCAACTTTCAACCTTTTCAGAGTTCATTTGAAATGATTTCCAATTTTAGGGTCTTATAGCTCAAAATAATTAGTAAATGCATGAAAAATAACAAATGAAGTCAGAAAGGATTGAAAAATGATGATGTGGCTTTGAATGGTGCATTTTGAACACACAAAAAGTCAGGAGTTCAAATAAGTTTAAAAAAAATGAAATCCCTTTCTAACAGACGAGCTTCTGGATGAAATCCTGATACTTTGAAAGAGATTGTCCGTTTTGTACACGAAGTGCATCCAGTTTTTGCCGTAACCCTCTCAACTTTCTTGCACATGCTATGTGGATGAAATGATGATATCATGCCAACTTTCAACCTTTTCAGAGTTCATTTGAAATGCTTTTCAATTTTAGGGTCTTATAGCTCAAAATAATTAGTAAATGCATGAAAAATAACAAATGAAGTCAGAAAGGATCGAAAAATGATGATGTGGCTTCGAATGGTGCATTTTGAACACACAAAAAGTCAGGAGTTCAAATAAGTTTTAAAAAATGAAATCCCTTTCTAACAGACGAGCTTCCGGATGAAATCCTGATACTTTGAAAGAGATTGTCCGTTTTGTACACGAAGTGCATCCAGTTTTTGCCGTAACCCTCTCAACTTTCTTGCACATGCTATGTGGATGAAATGATGATATCATGCCAACTTTCAACCTTTTCAGAGTTCATTTGAAATGCTTTTCAATTTTAGGGTCTTATAGCTCAAAATAATTAGTAAATGGATGAAAAATAACAAATGAAGTCAGAAAGGATTGAAAAATGATGATGTGGCTTTGAATGGTGCATTTTGAACACACAAAAAGTCAGGAGTTCAAATAAGTTTTAAAAAAATGAAATCCCTTTCTAACAGACGAGCTTCCGGATGAAATCCTGATACTTTGAAAGAGATTGTCCGTTTTGTACACGAAGTGCATCCAGTTTTTGCCGTAACCCTCTCAACTTTCTTGCACAAGCTATGTGGATGAAATGATGATATCATGCCAACTTTCAACCTTTTCAGAGTTCATTTGAAATGCTTTTCAATTTTAGGGTCTTATAGCTCAAAATAATTAGTAAATGCATGAAAAATAACAAATGAAGTCAGAAAGAATTGAAAAATGATGATGTGGCTTTGAATGGTGCATTTTGAACACACAAAAAGTCAGGAGTTCAAATAAGTTTTAAAAAATGAAATCCCTTTGTAACAGACGAGTTTCCGGATGAAATCCTGATACTTGCAAAGAGATTGTCCGTTTTGTACACGAAGTGCATCCAGTTTTTGCCGTAACCCTCTCAACTTTCCTGCACATGCTATGTGGATGAAACGATGATATCATGCCAACTTTCAACCTTTTCAGAGTTCATTTGAAATGCTTTTCAATTTGAGGGTCTTATAGCTCAAAATAATTAGTAAATGCATGAAAAATAACAAATGAAGTCAGAAAGGATTGAAAAATGATGTTGTGGCTTCGAATGGTGCATTTTGAACACACAAAAAGTCAGGAGTTCAAATAAGTTTTAAAAAATGAAATCCCTTTGTAACAGACGAGCTTCCGGATGAAATCCTGATACTTTGAAAGAGATTGTCCGTTTTGTACACGAAGTGCATCCAGTTTTTGCCGTAACCCTCTCAACTTTCTTGCACATGCTATGTGGATGAAATGATGATATCATGCCAACTTTCAACCTTTTCAGAGTTCATTTGAAATGCTTTTCAATTTTAGGGTCTTATAGCTCAAAATAATTAGTAAATGCATGAAAAATAACAAATGAAGTCAGAAAGGATTGAAAAATGATGATGTGGCTTCGAATGGTGCATTTTGAACACACAAAAAGTCAGGAGTTCAAATAAGTTTTAAAAAATGAAATCCCTTTGTAACAGACGAGTTTCCGGATGAAATCCTGATACTTTCAAAGATATTGTCCGTTTTGTACACGAAGTGCATCCAGTTGTTGCCGTAACCCTCTCAACTTTCTTGCACATGCTATGTGGATGAAATGATGATATCATGCCAACTTTCAACCTTTTCAGAGTTCATTTGAAATTCTTTTCAATTTTAGGGTCTTATAGCTCAAAATAATTAGTAAATGCATGAAAAATAACAAATGAAGTCAGAAAGGATTGAAAAATGATGATGTGGCTTTGAATGGTGCATTTTGAACACACAAAAAGTCAGGAGTTCAAATAAGTTTAAAAAAAATGAAATCCCTTTCTAACAGACGAGCTTCCGGATGAAATCCTGATACTTTGAAAGAGATTGTCCGTTTTGTACACGAAGTGCATCCAGTTTTTGCCGTAACCCTCTAAACTTTCTTGCACAAGCTATGTGGATGAAATGATGATATCATGCCAACTTTCAACCTTTTCAGAGTTCATTTGAAATGCTTTTCAATTTTAGGGTCTTATAGCTCAAAATAATTAGTAAATGCATGAAAAATAACAAATGAAGTCAGAAAGAATTGAAAAATGATGATGTGGCTTCGAATGGTGCATTTTGAACACACAAAAAGTCAGGAGTTCAAATAAGTTTTAAAAAATGAAATCCCTTTGTAACAGACGAGCTTCCGGATGAAATCCTGATACTTTCAAAGAGATTGTCCGTTTTGTACACGAAGTGCATCCAGTTTTTGCCGTAACCCTCTCAACTTTCTTGCACATGCTATGTGGATGAAATGATGATATCATGCCAACTTTCAACCTTTTCAGAGTTCATTTGAAATTCTTTTCAATTTTAGGGTCTTATAGCTCAAAATAATTAGTAAATGCATGAAAAATAACAAATGAAGTCAGAAAGGATTGAAAAATGATGATGTGGCTTTGAATGGTGCATTTTGAACACACAAAAAGTCAGGAGTTCAAATAAGTTTTAAAAAAATGAAATCCCTTTGTAACAGACGAGCTTCCGGATGAAATCCTGATACTTTGAAAGAGATTGTCCGTTTTGTACACGAAGTGCATCCAGTTTTTGCCGTAACCCTCTCAACTTTCTTGCACAAGCTATGTGGATGAAATGATGATATCATGCCAACTTTCAACCTTTTCAGAGTTCATTTGAAATGCTTTTCAATTTTAGGGTCTTATAGCTCAAACTAATTAGTAATTGCATGAAAAATAACAAATGAAGTCAGAAAGGATTGAAAAATGATGATGTGGCTTCGAATGGTGCATTTTGAACACACAAAAAGTCAGGAGTTCAAATAAGTTTTAAAAAATGAAATCCCATTGTAACAGACGAGTTTCCGGATGAAATCCTGATACTTGCAAAGAGATTGTCCGTTTTGTACACGAAGTGCATCCAGTTTTTGCCGTAACCCTCTCAACTTTCTTGCACATGCTATGTGGATGAAATGATGATATCATGCCAACTTTCAACCTTTTCAGAGTTCATTTGAAATGCTTTTCAATTTGAGGGTCTTATAGCTCAAAATAATTAGTAAATGCATGAAAAATAACAAATGAAGTCAGAAAGGATTGAAAAATGATGATGTGGCTTTGAATGGTGCATTTTGAACACACAAAAAGTCAGGAGTTCAAATAAGTTTTAAAAAATGAAATCCCTTTGTAACAGACGAGTTTCCGGATGAAATCCTGATACTTTGAAAGAGATTGTCCGTTTTGTACACGAAGTGCATCCAGTTTTTGCCGTAACCCTCTCAACTTTCCTGCACATGCTATGTGGATGAAATGATGATATCATGCCAACTTTCAACCTTTTCAGAGTTCATTTGAAATGCTTTTCAATTTTAGGGTCTTATAGCTCAAAATAATTAGTAATTGCATGAAAAATAACAAATGAAGTCAGAAAGGATTGAAAAATAATGTTGTGGCTTCGAATGGTGCATTTTGAACACACAAAAAGTCAGGAGTTCAAATAAGTTTTAAAAAATGAAATCCCTTTCTAACAGACGAGCTTCCGGATGAAATCCTGATACTTTGAAAGAGATTGTCTGTTTTGTACACGAAGTGCATCCAGTTTTTGCCGTAACCCTCTTAACTTTCTTGCACATGCTATGTGGATGAAATGATGATATCATGCCAACTTTCAACCTTTTCAGAGTTCATTTGAAATTCTTTTCAATTTTAGGGTCTTATAGCTCAAAATAATTAGTAAATGCATGAAAAATAACAAATGAAGTCAGAAAGGATTGAAAAATGATGATGTGGCTTTGAATGGTGCATTTTGAACACACAAAAAGTCAGGAGTTCAAATAAGTTTAAAAAAAATGAAATCCCTTTCTAACAGACGAGCTTCCAGATGAAATCCTGATACTTTGAAAGAGATTGTCCGTTTTGTACACGAAGTGCATCCAGTTTTTGCCGTAACCCTCTCAACTTTCTTGCACATGCTATGTGGATGAAATGATGATATCATGCCAACTTTCAACCTTTTCAGAGTTCATTTGAAATGCTTTTCAATTTTAGGGTCTTATAGCTCAAAATAATTAGTAAATGCATGAAAAATAACAAATGAAGTCAGAAAGGATTGAAAAATGATGTAGTGGCTTCGAATGGTGCATTTTGAACACACAAAAAGTCAGGAGTTCAAATAAGTTTTAAAAAATGAAATCCCTTTGTAACAGACGAGTTTCCGGATGAAATCCTGATACTTTCAAAGATATTGTCCGTTTTGTACACGAAGTGCATCCAGTTGTTGCCGTAACCCTCTCAACTTTCTTGCACATGCTATGTGGATGAAATGATGATATCATGCCAACTTTCAACCTTTTCAGAGTTCATTTGAAATTCTTTTCAATTTTAGGGTCTTATAGCTCAAAATAATTAGTAAATGCATGAAAAATAACAAATGAAGTCAGAAAGGATTGAAAAATGATGATGTGGCTTTGAATGGTGCATTTTGAACACACAAAAAGTCAGGAGTTCAAATAAGTTTAAAAAAAATGAAATCCCTTTCTAACAGACGAGCTTCCGGATGAAATCCTGATACTTTGAAAGAGATTGTCCGTTTTGTACACGAAGTGCATCCAGTTTTTGCCGTAACCCTCTCAACTTTCTTGCACAAGCTATGTGGATGAAATGATGATATCATGCCAACTTTCAACCTTTTCAGAGTTCATTTGAAATGCTTTTCAATTTTAGGGTCTTATAGCTCAAAATAATTAGTAAATGCATGAAAAATAACAAATGAAGTCAGAAAGAATTGAAAAATGATGATGTGGCTTCGAATGGTGCATTTTGAACACACAAAAAGTCAGGAGTTCAAATAAGTTTTAAAAAATGAAATCCCTTTGTAACAGACGAGCTTCCGGATGAAATCCTGATACTTTCAAAGAGATTGTCCGTTTTGTACACGAAGTGCATCCAGTTTTTGCCGTAACCCTCTCAACTTTCTTGCACATGCTATGTGGATGAAATGATGATATCATGCCAACTTTCAACCTTTTCAGAGTTCATTTGAAATTCTTTTCAATTTTAGGGTCTTATAGCTCAAAATAATTAGTAAATGCATGAAAAATAACAAATGAAGTCAGAAAGGATTGAAAAATGATGATGTGGCTTTGAATGGTGCATTTTGAACACACAAAAAGTCAGGAGTTCAAATAAGTTTTAAAAAAATGAAATCCCTTTGTAACAGACGAGCTTCCGGATGAAATCCTGATACTTTGAAAGAGATTGTCCGTTTTGTACACGAAGTGCATCCAGTTTTTGCCGTAACCCTCTCAACTTTCTTGCACAAGCTATGTGGATGAAATGATGATATCGTGCCAACTTTCAACCTTTTCAGAGTTCATTTGAAATGCTTTTCAATTTTAGGGTCTTATAGCTCAAACTAATTAGTAATTGCATGAAAAATAACAAATGAAGTCAGAAAGGATTGAAAAATGATGATGTGGCTTCGAATGGTGCATTTTGAACACACAAAAAGTCAGGAGTTCAAATAAGTTTTAAAAAATGAAATCCCATTGTAACAGACGAGTTTCCGGATGAAATCCTGATACTTGCAAAGAGATTGTCCGTTTTGTACACGAAGTGCATCCAGTTTTTGCCGTAACCCTCTCAACTTTCTTGCACATGCTATGTGGATGAAATGATGATATCATGCCAACTTTCAACCTTTTCAGAGTTCATTTGAAATGCTTTTCAATTTGAGGGTCTTATAGCTCAAAATAATTAGTAAATGCATGAAAAATAACAAATGAAGTCAGAAAGGATTGAAAAATGATGATGTGGCTTTGAATGGTGCATTTTGAACACACAAAAAGTCAGGAGTTCAAATAAGTTTTAAAAAATGAAATCCCTTTGTAACAGACGAGTTTCCGGATGAAATCCTGATACTTTGAAAGAGATTGTCCGTTTTGTACACGAAGTGCATCCAGTTTTTGCCGTAACCCTCTCAACTTTCCTGCACATGCTATGTGGATGAAATGATGATATCATGCCAACTTTCAACCTTTTCAGAGTTCATTTGAAATGCTTTTCAATTTTAGGGTCTTATAGCTCAAAATAATTAGTAATTGCATGAAAAATAACAAATGAAGTCAGAAAGGATTGAAAAATAATGTTGTGGCTTCGAATGGTGCATTTTGAACACACAAAAAGTCAGGAGTTCAAATAAGTTTTAAAAAATGAAATCCCTTTCTAACAGACGAGCTTCCGGATGAAATCCTGATACTTTGAAAGAGATTGTCTGTTTTGTACACGAAGTGCATCCAGTTTTTGCCGTAACCCTCTCAACTTTCTTGCACATGCTATGTGGATGAAATGATGATATCATGCCAACTTTCAACCTTTTCAGAGTTCATTTGAAATTCTTTTCAATTTTAGGGTCTTATAGCTCAAAATAATTAGTAAATGCATGAAAAATAACAAATGAAGTCAGAAAGGATTGAAAAATGATGATGTGGCTTTGAATGGTGCATTTTGAACACACAAAAAGTCAGGAGTTCAAATAAGTTTAAAAAAAATGAAATCCCTTTCTAACAGACGAGCTTCCGGATGAAATCCTGATACTTTGAAAGAGATTGTCCGTTTTGTACACGAAGTGCATCCAGTTTTTGCCGTAACCCTCTCAACTTTCTTGCACAAGCTATGTGGATGAAATGATGATATCATGCCAACTTTCAACCTTTTCAGAGTTCATTTGAAATGCTTTTCAATTTTAGGGTCTTATAGCTCAAAATAATTAGTAAATGCATGAAAAATAACAAATGAAGTCAGAAAGGATTGAAAAATGATGATGTGGCTTTGAATGGTGCATTTTGAACACACAAAAAGTCAGGAGTTCAAATATGTTTTAAAAAAATGAAATCCCTTTGTAACAGACGAGCTTCCGGATGAAATCCTGATACTTTGAAAGAGATTGTCCGTTTTGTACACGAAGTGCATCCAGTTTTTGCCGTAACCCTCTCAACTTTCTTGCACATGCTATGTGGATGAAATGATGATATCATGCCAACTTTCAACCTTTTCAGAGTTCATTTCAAATGCTTTTCAATTTGAGGGTCTTATAGCTCAAAATAATTAGTAAATGCATGAAAAATAACAAATGAAGTCAGAAAGAATTGAAAAATGATGATGTGGCTTCGAATGGTGCATTTTGAACACACAAAAAGTCAGGAGTTCAAATAAGTTTTAAAAAATGAAATCCCTTTGTAACAGACGAGTTTCCGGATGAAATCCTGATACTTTCAAAGAGATTGTCCGTTTTGTACACGAAGTGCATCCAGTTTTTGCCGTAACCCTCTCAACTTTCCTGCACATGCTATGTGGATGAAATGATGATATCATGCCAACTTTCAACCTTTTCAGAGTTCATTTGAAATGCTTTTCAATTTTAGGGTCTTATAGCTCAAAATAATTAGTAAATGCATGAAAAATAACAAATGAAGTCAGAAAGGATTGAAAAATGATGATGTGGCCTTGAATGGTGCATTTTGAACACACAAAAAGTCAGGAGTTCAAATAAGTTTTAAAAAATGAAATCCCTTTGTAACAGACGAGTTTCCGGATGAAATCCTGATACTTTCAAAGAGATTGTCCGTTTTGTACACGAAGTGCATCCAGTTTTTGCCGTAACCCTCTCAACTTTCTTGCACATGATATGTGGATGAAATGATGATATCATGCCAACTTTCAACCTTTTCAGAGTTCATTTGAAATGATTTTCAATTTTAGGGTCTTATAGCTCAAAATAATTAGTAAATGCATGAAAAATAACAAATGAAGTCAGAAAGGATCGAAAAATGATGATGTGGCTTTGAATGGTGCATTTTGAACACACAAAAAGTCAGGAGTTCAAATAAGGTTTAAAAAAATGAAATCCCTTTCTAACAGACGAGCTTCCGGATGAAATCCTGATACTTTGAAAGAGATTGTCCGTTTTGTACACGAAGTGCATCCAGTTTTTGCCGTAACCCTCTCAACTTTCTTGCACATGCTATGTGGATGAAATGATGATATCATGCCAACTCTCAACCTTTTCAGAGTTCATTTGAAATGCTTTTCAATTTTAGGGTCTTATAGCTCAAAATAATTAGTAAATGCATGAAAAATAACAAATGAAGTCAGAAAGGATCGAAAAATGATGATGTGGCTTTGAATGGTGCATTTTGAACACACAAAAAGTCAGGAGTTCAAATAAGTTTTAAAAAAATGAAATCCCTTTGTAACAGACGAGCTTCCGGATGAAATCCTGATACTTTGAAAGAGATTGTCCGTTTTGTACACGAAGTGCATCCAGTTTTTGCCGTAACCCTCTCAACTTTCTTGCACATGCTATGTGGATGAAATGATGATATCATGCCAACTTTCAACCTTTTCAGAGTTCATTTGAAATGCTTTTCAATTTTAGGGTCTTATAGCTCAAAATTATTAGTAAATGCATGAAAAATAACAAATGAAGTCAGAAAGGATTGAAAAATGATGATGTGGCTTTGAATGGTCCATTTTGAACACACAAAAAGTCAGGAGTTCAAATAAGTTTTAAAAAAATGAAATCCCTTTGTAACAGACGAGCTTCCGGATGAAATCCTGATACTTTGAAAGAGATTGTCCGTTTTGTACACGAAGTGCATCCAGTTTTTGCCGTAACCCTCTCAACTTTCTTGCACATGCTATGTGGATGAAATGATGATATCATGCCAACTTTCAACCTTTTCAGAGTTCATTTGAAATGCTTTTCAATTTTAGGGTCTTATAGCTCAAAATAATTAGTAAATGCATGAAAAATAACAAATGAAGTCAGAAAGGATCGAAAAATGATGATGTGGCTTTGAATGGTGCATTTTGAACACACAAAAAGTCAGGAGTTTAAATAAGGTTCAAAAAATGAAATCCCTTTATAACAGACGAGCTTCCGGATGAAATCCTGTTACTTTGAAAGAGATTGTCTGTTTTGTACACGATGTGCATCCAGTTTTTGCCGTAACCCTCTCAACTTTCTTGCACATGCTATGTGGATGAAATGATGATATCATGCCAACTTTCAACCTTTTCAGAGTTCATTTGAAATGCTTTTCAATTTTAGGGTCTTATAGCTCAAAATAATTAGTAAATGCATGAAAAATAACAAATGAAGTCAGAAAGGATTGAAAAATGATGATGTGGCTTTGAATGGTGCATTTTGAACACACAAAAAGTCAGGAGTTCAAATAAGGTTTAAAAAAATGAAATCCCTTTGTAACAGACGAGCTTCCGGATGAAATCCTGATACTTTGAAAGAGATTGTCCGTTTTGTACACGAAGTGCATCCAGTTTTTGCCGTAACCCTCTCAACTTTCTTGCACATGCTATGTGGATGAAATGATGATATCATGCCAACTTTCAACCTTTTCAGAGTTCATTTGAAATGATTTCTGTTTTTAGGGTCTTATAGCTCAAAATAATTAGTAAATGCATGAAAAATAACAAATGAAGTCAGAAAGGATTGAAAAATGATGATGTGGCTTTGAATGGTGCATTTTGAACACACAAAAAGTCAGGAGTTCAAATAAGTTTTAAAAAAATGAAATCCCTTTCTAACAGACGAGCTTCCGGATGAAATCCTTATACTTTGAAAGAGATTGTCCGTTTTGTACACGAAGTGCATCCAGTTTTTGCCGTAACCCTCTCAACTTTCTTGCACATGCTATGTGGATGAAATGATGATATCATGCCAACTTTCAACCTTTTCAGAGTTCATTTGAAATGCTTTTCAATTTTAGGGTCTTATAGCTCAAAATTATTAGTAAATGCATGAAAAATAACAAATGAAGTCAGAAAGGATTGAAAAATGATGATGTGGCTTTGAATGGTCCATTTTGAACACACAAAAAGTCAGGAGTTCAAATAAGTTTTAAAAAAATGAAATCCCTTTGTAACAGACGAGCTTCCGGATGAAATCCTGATACTTTGAAAGAGATTGTCCGTTTTGTACACGAAGTGCATCCAGTTTTTGCCGTAACCCTCTCAACTTTCTTGCACATGCTATGTGGATGAAATGATGATATCATGCCAACTTTCAACCTTTTCAGAGTTCATTTGAAATGCTTTTCAATTTTAGGGTCTTATAGCTCAAAATAATTAGTAAATGCATGAAAAATAACAAATGAAGTCAGAAAGGATCGAAAAATGATGATGTGGCTTTGAATGGTGCATTTTGAACACACAAAAAGTCAGGAGTTTAAATAAGGTTTAAAAAATGAAATCCCTTTGTAACAGACGAGCTTCCGGATGAAATCCTGATACTTTGAAAGAGATTGTCTGTTTTGTACACGAAGTGCATCCAGTTTTTGTCGTAACCCTCTCAACTTTCTTGCACATGCTATGTGGATGAAATGATGATATCATGCCAACTTTCAACCTTTTCAGAGTTCATTTGAAATGCTTTTCAATTTTAGGGTCTTATAGCTCAAAATAATTAGTAAATGCATGAAAAATAACAAATGAAGTCAGAAAGGATTGAAAAATGATGATGTGGCTTTGAATGGTGCATTTTGAACACACAAAAAGTCAGGAGTTCAAATATGTTTTAAAAAAATGAAATCCCTTTGTAACAGACGAGCTTCCGGATGAAATCCTGATACTTTGAAAGAGATTGTCCGTTTTGTACACGAAGTGCATCCAGTTTTTGCCGTAACCCTCTCAACCTTCTTGCACATGCTATGTGGATGAAATGATGATATCATGCCAACTTTCAACCTTTTCAGAGTTCATTTGAAATGCTTTTCAATTTTAGGGTCTTATAGCTCAAAATAATTAGTAAATGCATGAAAAATAACAAATGAAGTCAGAAAGGATCGAAAAATGATGATGTGGCTTTGAATGGTGCATTTTGAACACACAAAAAGTCATGAGTTTAAATAAGGTTTAAAAAATGAAATCCCTTTGTAACAGACGAGCTTCCGGATGATATCCTGATACTTTGAAAGAGATTGTCTGTTTTGTACACGAAGTGCATCCAGTTTTTGCCGTAACCCTCTCAACTTTCTTGCACATGCTATGTGGATGAAATGATGATATCATGCCAACTTTCAACCTTTTCAGAGTTCATTTGAAATGCTTTTCAATTTTAGGGTCTTATAGCTCAAAATAATTAGTAAATGCATGAAAAATAACAAATGAAGTCAGAAAGGATTGAAAAATGATGATGTGGCTTTGAATGGTGCATTTTGAACACACAAAAAGTCAGGAGTTCAAATAAGTTTTAAAAAAATGAAATCCCTTTGTAACAGACGAGCTTCCGGATGAAATCCTGATACTTTGAAAGAGATTGTCCGTTTTGTACACGAAGTGCATCCAGTTTTTGCCGTAACCCTCTCAACTTTCTTGCACATGCTATGTGGATGAAATGATGATATCATGCCAACTTTCAACCTTTTCAGAGTTCATTTGAAATGCTTTTCAATTTTAGGGTCTTATAGCTCAAAATAATTAGTAAATGCATGAAAAATAACAAATGAAGTCAGAAAGGATCGAAAAATGATGATGTGGCTTTGAATGGTGCATTTTGAACACACAAAAAGTCAGGAGTTTAAATAAGGTTTAAAAAATGAAATCCCTTTGTAACAGACGAGCTTCCGGATGAAATCCTGATACTTTGAAAGAGATTGTCTGTTTTGTACACGAAGTGCATCCAGTTTTTGTCGTAACCCTCTCAACTTTCTTGCACATGCTATGTGGATGAAATGATGATATCATGCCAACTTTCAACCTTTTCAGAGTTCATTTGAAATGCTTTTCAATTTTAGGGTCTTATAGCTCAAAATAATTAGTAAATGCATGAAAAATAACAAATGAAGTCAGAAAGGATTGAAAAATGATGATGTGGCTTTGAATGGTGCATTTTGAACACACAAAAAGTCAGGAGTTCAAATATGTTTTAAAAAAATGAAATCCCTTTGTAACAGACGAGCTTCCGGATGAAATCCTGATACTTTGAAAGAGATTGTCCGTTTTGTACACGAAGTGCATCCAGTTTTTGCCGTAACCCTCTCAACCTTCTTGCACATGCTATGTGGATGAAATGATGATATCATGCCAACTTTCATCCTTTTCAGAGTTCATTTGAAATGCTTTTCAATTTTAGGGTCTTATAGCTCAAAATAATTAGTAAATGCATGAAAAATAACAAATGAAGTCAGAAAGGATCGAAAAATGATGATGTGGCTTTGAATGGTGCATTCTGAACACACAAAAAGTCATGAGTTTAAATAAGGTTTAAAAAATGAAATCCCTTTGTAACAGACGAGCTTCCGGATGAAATCCTGATACTTTGAAAGAGATTGTCTGTTTTGTACACGAAGTGCATCCAGTTTTTGCCGTAACCCTCTCAACTTTCTTGCACATGCTATGTGGATGAAATGATGATATCATGCCAACTTTCAACCTTTTCAGAGTTCATTTGAAATGCTTTTCAATTTTAGGGTCTTATAGCTCAAAATAATTAGTAAATGCATGAAAAATAACAAATGAAGTCAGAAAGGATTGAAAAATGATGATGTGGCTTTGAATGGTGCATTTTGAACACACAAAAAGTCAGGAGTTCAAATAAGTTTTAAAAAAATGAAATCCCTTTGTAACAGACGAGCTTCCGGATGAAATCCTGATACTTTGAAAGAGATTGTCCGTTTTGTACACGAAGTGCATCCAGTTTTTGCCGTAACCCTCTCAACTTTCTTGCACATGCTATGTGGATGAAATGATGATATCATGCCAACTTTCAACCTTTTCAGAGTTCATTTGAAATGATTTTCAATTTTAGGGTCTTATAGCTCAAAATAATTAGTAAATGCATGAAAAATAACAAATGAAGTCAGAAAGGATCGAAAAATGATGATGTGGCTTTGAATGGTGCATTTTGAACACACAAAAAGTCAGGAGTTCAAATAAGTTTTAAAAAAATGAAATCCCTTTCTAACAGACGAGCTTCCGGATGAAATCCTGATACTTTGAAAGAGATTGTCCGTTTTGTACACGAAGTGCATCCAGTTTTTGCCGTAACCCTCTCAACTTTCTTGCACATGCTATGTGGACGAAATGATGATATCATGCCAACTTTCAACCTTTTCAGAGTTCATTCGAAATGCTTTTCAATTTTAGGGTCTTATAGCTCAAAATAATTAGTAAATGCATGAAAAATAACAAATGAAGTCAGAAAGGATCGAAAAATGATGATGTGGCTTTGAATGGTGCATTTTGAACACACAAAAAGTCAGGAGTTTAAATAAGGTTTAAAAAATGAAATCCCTTTGTAACAGACGAGCTTCCGGATGAAATCCTGATACTTTGAAAGAGATTGTCTGTTTTGTACACGAAGTGCATCCAGTTTTTGCCGTAACCCTCTCAATTTTCTTGCACATGCTATGTGGATGAAATGATGATATCATGCCAACTTTCAACCTTTTCAGAGTTCATTTGAAATGCTTTTCAATTTTAGGGTCTTATAGCTCAAAATAATTAGTAAATGCATGAAAAATAACAAATGAAGTCAGAAAGGATTGAAAAATGATGATGTGGCTTTGAATGGTGCATTTTGAACACACAAAAAGTCAGGAGTTCAAATAAGTTTAAAAAAAATGAAATCCCTTTGTAACAGACGAGCTTCCGGATGAAATCCTGATACTTTGAAAGAGATTGTCCGTTTTGTACACGAAGTGCATCCAGTTTTTGCCGTAACCCTCTCAACTTTCTTGCACATACTATGTGGATGAAATGATGATATCATGCCAACTTTCAACCTTTTCAGAGTTCATTTGAAATGCTTTTCAATTTTAGGGTCTTATAGCTCAAAATAATTAGTAAATGCATGAAAAATAACAAATGAAGTCAGAAAGGATCGAAAAATGATGATGTGGCTTTGAATGGTGCATTTTGAACACACAAAAAGTCAGGAGTTTAAATAAGGTTTAAAAAATGAAATCCCTTTGTAACAGACGAGCTTCCGGATGAAATCCTGATACTTTGAAAGAGATTGTCTGTTACACAAGGGCTTTCATTTTTCTAAACCTTATTTAAACTCCTGACTTTTTGTGATGTTCAAAATGCCAACTTTCAACCTTTTCAGAGTTCATTTGAAATGCTTTTCAATTTTAGGGTCTTATAGCTCAAAATAATTAGTAAATGCATGAAAAATAACAAATGAAGTCAGAAAGGATCGAAAAATGATGATGTGGCTTTGAATGGTGCATTTTGAACACACAAAAAGTCAGGAGTTTAAATAAGGTTTAAAAAATGAAATCCCTTTGTAACAGACGAGCTTCCGGATGAAATCCTGATACTTTGAAAGAGATTGTCTGTTTTGTACACGAAGTGCATCCAGTTTTTGCCGTAACCCTCTCAACTTTCTTGCACATGCTATGTGGATGAAATGATGATATCATGCCAACTTTCAACCTTTTCAGAGTTCATTTGAAATGCTTTTCAATTTTAGGGTCTTATAGCTCAAAATAATTAGTAAATGCATGAAAATAACAAATGAAGTCAGAAAGGATTGAAAAATGATGATGTGGCTTTGAATGGTGCATTTTGAACACACAAAAAGTCAGGAGTTCAAATAAGTTTAAAAAAAATGAAATCCCTTTGTAACAGACGAGCTTCCGGATGAAATCCTGATACTTTGAAAGAGATTGTCCGTTTTGTACACGAAGTGCATCCAGTTTTTGCCGTAACCCTCTCAACTTTCTTGCACATGCTATGTGGATGAAATGATGATATCATGCCAACTTTCAACCTTTTCAGAGTTCATTTGAAATGCTTTTCAATTTTAGGGTCTTATAGCTCAAAATAATTAGTAAATGCATGAAAAATAACAAATGAAGTCAGAAAGGATCGAAAAATGATGATGTGGCTTTGAATGGTGCATTTTGAACACACAAAAAGTCAGGAGTTTAAATAAGGTTCAAAAAATGAAATCCCTTTGTAACAGACGAGCTTCCGGATGAAATCCTGTTACTTTGAAAGAGATTGTCTGTTTTGTACACGATGTGCATCCAGTTTTTGCCGTAACCCTCTCAACTTTCTTGCACATGCTATGTGGATGAAATGATGATATCATGCCAACTTTCAACCTTTTCAGAGTTCATTTGAAATGCTTTTCAATTTTAGGGTCTTATAGCTCAAAATAATTAGTAAATGCATGAAAAATAACAAATGAAGTCAGAAAGGATTGAAAATGATGATGTGGCTTTGAATGGTGCATTTTGAACACACAAAAAGTCAGGAGTTCAAATAAGTTTTAAAAAAATGAAATCCCTTTGTAACAGACGAGCTTCCGGATGAAATCCTGATACTTTGAAAGAGATTGTCCGTTTTGTACACGAAGTGCATCCAGTTTTTGCCGTAACCCTCTCAACTTTCTTGCACATGCTATGTGGATGAAATGATGATATCATGCCAACTTTCAACCTTTTCAGAGTTCATTTGAAATGATTTCTGTTTTTAGGGTCTTATAGCTCAAAATAATTAGTAAATGCATGAAAAATAACAAATGAAGTCAGAAAGGATTGAAAAATGATGATGTGGCTTTGAATGGTGCATTTTGAACACACAAAAAGTCAGGAGTTCAAATAAGTTTTAAAAAATGAAATCCCTTTCTAACAGACGAGCTTCCGGATGAAATCCTGATACTTTGAAAGAGATTGTCCGTTTTGTACACGAAGTGCATCCAGTTTTTGCCGTAACCCTCTCAACTTTCTTGCACATGCTATGTGGATGAAATGATGATATCATGCCAACTTTCAACCTTTTCAGAGTTCATTTGAAATGCTTTTCAATTTTAGGGTCTTATAGCTCAAAATAATTAGTAAATGCATGAAAAATAACAAATGAAGTCAGAAAGGATTGAAAAATGATGATGTGGCTTTGAATGGTGCATTTTGAACACACAAAAAGTCAGGAGTTCAAATAAGTTAAAAAAAAAATGAAATCCCTTTGTAACAGACGAGCTTCCGGATGAAATCCTGATACTTTGAAAGAGATTGTCCGTTTTGTACACGAAGTGCATCCAGTTTTTTCCGTAACCCTCTCAACTTTCTTGCACATGCTATGTGGATGAAATGATGATATCATGCCAACTTTCAACCTTTTCAGAGTTCATTTGAAATGATTTCCAATTTTAGGGTCTTATAGCTCAAAATAGTTAGTAAATGGATGAAAAATAACAAATGAAGTCAGAAAGGATTGAAAAATGATGATGTGGCTTTGAATGGTGCATTTTGAACACACAAAAAGTCAGGAGTTCAAATAAGTTTAAAAAAAATGAAATCCCTTTGTAACAGACGAGCTTCCGGATGAAATCCTGATACTTTGAAAGAGATTGTCCGTTTTGTACACGAAGTGCATCCAGTTTTTGCCGTAACCCTCTCAACTTTCTTGCACATGCTATGTGGATGAAATGATGATATCATGCCAACTTTCAACCTTTTCAGAGTTCATTTGAAATGCTTTTCAATTTTAGGGTCTTATAGCTCAAAATAATTAGTAAATGCATGAAAAATAACAAATGAAGTCAGAAAGGATCGAAAAATGATGATGTGGCTTTGAATGGTGCATTTTGAACACACAAAAAGTCAGGAGTTTAAATAAGGTTTAAAAAATGAAATCCCTTTGTAACAGACGAGCTTCCGGATGAAATCCTGATACTTTGAAAGAGATTGTCTGTTTTGTACACGAAGTGCATCCAGTTTTTGCCGTAACCCTCTCAACTTTCTTGCACATGCTATGTGGATGAAATGATGATATCATGCCAACTTTCAACCTTTTCAGAGTTCATTTGAAATGCTTTTCAATTTTAGGGTCTTATAGCTCAAAATAATTAGTAAATGCATGAAAAATAACAAATGAAGTCAGAAAGGATTGAAAAATGATGATGTGGCTTTGAATGGTGCATTTTGAACACACAAAAAGTCAGGAGTTCAAATAAGTTTTAAAAAAATGAAATCCCTTTGTAACAGACGAGCTTCCGGATGAAATCCTGATACTTTGAAAGAGATTGTCCGTTTTGTACACGAAGTGCATCCAGTTTTTGCCGTAACCCTCTCAACTTTCTTGCACATGCTATGTGGATGAAATGATGATATCATGCCAACTTTCAACCTTTTCAGAGTTCATTTGAAATGCTTTTCAATTTTAGGGTCTTATAGCTCAAAATAATTAGTAAATGCATGAAAAATAACAAATGAAGTCAGAAAGGATCGAAAAATGATGATGTGGCTTTGAATGGTGCATTTTGAACACACAAAAAGTCAGGAGTTTAAATAAGGTTCAAAAAATGAAATCCCTTTGTAACAGACGAGCTTCCGGATGAAATCCTGTTACTTTGAAAGAGATTGTCTGTTTTGTACACGATGTGCATCCAGTTTTTGCCGTAACCCTCTCAACTTTCTTGCACATGCTATGTGGATGAAATGATGATATCATGCCAACTTTCAACCTTTTCAGAGTTCATTTGAAATGCTTTTCAATTTTAGGGTCTTATAGCTCAAAATAATTAGTAAATGCATGAAAAATAACAAATGAAGTCAGAAAGGATTGAAAAATGATGATGTGGCTTTGAATGGTGCATTTTGAACACACAAAAAGTCAGGAGTTCAAATAAGTTTTAAAAAAATGAAATCCCTTTGTAACAGACGAGCTTCCGGATGAAATCCTGATACTTTGAAAGAGATTGTCCGTTTTGTACACGAAGTGCATCCAGTTTTTTCCGTAACCCTCTCAACTTTCTTGCACATGCTATGTGGATGAAATGATGATATCATGCCAACTTTCAACCTTTTCAGAGTTCATTTGAAATGCTTTTCAATTTTAGGGTCTTATAGCTCAAAATAATTAGTAAATGCATGAAAAATAACAAATGAAGTCAGAAAGGATTGAAAAATGATGATGTGGCTTTGAATGGTGCATTTTGAACACACAAAAAGTCAGGAGTTCAAATAAGTTTTAAAAAAATGAAATCCCTTTGTAACAGACGAGCTTCCGGATGAAATCCTGATACTTTGAAAGAGATTGTCCGTTTTGTACACGAGGTGCATCCAGTTTTTGCCGTAACCCTCTCAACTTTCTTGCACATGCTATGTGGATGAAATGATGATATCATGCCAACTTTCAACCTTTTCAGAGTTCATTTGAAATGCTTTTCAATTTTAGGGTCTTATAGCTCAAAATAATTAGTAAATGCATGAAAAATAACAAATGAAGTCAGAAAGGATCGAAAAATGATGATGTGGCTTTGAATGGTGCATTTTGAACACACAAAAAGTCAGGAGTTTAAATAAGGTTCAAAAAATGAAATCCCTTTGTAACAGACGAGCTTCCGGATGAAATCCTGTTACTTTGAAAGAGATTGTCTGTTTTGTACACGATGTGCATCCAGTTTTTGCCGTAACCCTCTCAACTTTCTTGCACATGC